>NC_133783.1:7028117-7328117 GCF_003597395.2 Chelonoidis abingdonii | reverse complement strand
TGCTAGGGATTATTATGCATCAACACCGTTCTGATAACACCAATTATTGTGGATGAACCCCCAATTTTATTTTAACAAACATCAAATCTGGGTTTAAAAAAAAAAGAGCCGGATCCTTTTATAATCAATAGACCCATTTGTAGTTTGCATTCAAGATAAGGGCAGTCAGATCTCATGCTTCTAGGTCTCAAATGACTTCCAGGGATGGAAAGATTCCTACCCCTGTAAAACATTTCTCAGCTGAGCCCTGATCCTCTAAGATACTAACTGAACACATCTCCTTAAAAATGCTAAGAACCCTAGCACTTCTCAGGAGTGGCTCAGCAGTTTACAGGAGCCAGCATTTGTGACACATGTCACGGAGTCCCTGGGCGATGCTCTGGAACTTCTCCCCACAAAGCCAGTCAGGACTTTGGGGAGCCTCCTCTCCCTTGGAGCAGACTGTTTTCAGGGCAAGAAGCTCACACGTCTTCACCTCCTGGGTCTCTCCTTGGAGCATTCAGCATCCTCTCCCCCTTCATGCACTTCCCACAGCAAGCCCGCCCCAGCCATGTCCTGGGGAAGCCACAGGGTCCTGCACCCCCACTTTGCTGTCAGACGTGACTCTCAGCCAGCCAGTAAAACAGAGGTTTATTAGATGACAGGAACACTGTCTAAAACAGATCTTGTAGATGCAGCGAACGGGACCCCTCAGCTGGGTCCATTCTGGGGGGCAGCAAGCCAGACCCCCACGTCTGCACTTCAATCCTCGTCCCCAGCCAGCTCCAGACTGCCAATCCCCTCCAGCCCCTCCTTCTCTGCTCAGTTCCTTTCCCGGGCCAGGAGGTCACCTGATCTGTCTCCAACACCTTCAGTTGGCACCTTTGCAGAGAAGGGGCCTAGGCCATCAGCTGCTAGGAGACAGAATGCCAGGTATTTAGGTGCATTGGCCCTTTGCTCTGTAGCAATCACACACTCTTATCCCACCACCTAGATACTTAAGAACTGCATAGGGGACACTGAGGCACCAACACAGTATTCAGAGAAAACATTAAGAACATTCCCAGTTCCCCACAACACGCATTATAGATTTTTTTAAAAAACTTCCTCTGAATCAGGTGTGGGCCACTACACTTGATGGACTAGAAGTCTGATTGACCAAGAAAAATACTGTAGATTAATCCTCCAGTCAATGGTAGTTTTGGACTAAGGACTGCAGATTCCTAGATTTTAAGGCCAGAAGGCATCATTATGGTCTACTAGTCTGACCCTCCTGCACAGACCATAACCTTTCAGCCAGTAATTTCTGCATCACGAGTATAACTTGTGGTTCATTCAGTCCTACGTTCTGAAGTGCATTGAGAACAAAGATTAATGGAAAACACAAATATGCAAGTATTGATTTATGTTATAAAAAGCATCACCACCACCACCAGCAGCAATTATAAGGCACCACTCGGAGTGGTACAAGTGCATTCTACATGACTTGGACCTGAGGTCCAATGGGTTTTCCCCTAGTACAGGGAGCACATATCCTGGGACCCCCTGCAGCACTCTATCTATAATGGCAGATTAGAAAACCCTTTGCCAGTTTTATTTCAGTAGCACTTAGAGAGACTCCCAAGGCTGTGGCACCCCACTGTGCTAGGCACTGTACTAGCGCACAGTAAGAAACAGTCCTTGCCCCCCAGGCACTGACAGTTTAAGGGTGGGTTTTTTCTAAAGTTGCCCAGAGATTTAGGCATCCAGCTCCCACAGAAAGTCATTTGGACTTCTGCCCCTAAATCCCTCCAGCACTTTGGAAAGCCTCCCCTGAATAAACAAGACAGACCAAGGAAGAATTATAATCCCTGTACAGACTTGAAATCAGGGCACAGAGAGATTTAAATAACTTGCCTAAGATCATGCAGGAAGTCTGTGACTGAGGTGGGAACAGAACCCAGATTTCCCAAGTCCCAGTCCCAGGCCTTAGCCATTCATAACCATGCCTTAATGATAAGCCTACCTCTCTACAGACTAAATGCACTGGGTGATGGAGCCAATACATCACAACCAGAGAGTTTAGCTGGAGTTTGTTTCAGTTAAAATAAACTAACTGAATAACCAAGCTGGGAAATGGTTTGGACACTATACATACAGCAGGCACATTTGTCTCAGTTCCTCATGTGCAATGTTCTACAATTAATGGATGTAAAGCTCAGGCCCGATTATGTCTGCTGCCCAGCAGTCAAGCTGTAATATCAAGTTCTATGTATTTTCTCTCTGTGTGTGTGTATAGCATTAGCTTCACTAATTCAGCATCATCATAGGCAGAGCCAAGTCAAACCCTTTATTTGGCTTCAGCCTGACCAGCACTCATGTCTGAAGAGTCACTGTGACCTCAGACCAAACAAAAGCCACTGCTTAAAGCTGGCAGTATTATCCCCTTAACAATCTGACACCTCCTTCATATGGAAATTAAAAATGTGGAGGCATGATGAGTTTAAATGGCTACACTTTGTGTAGTTCATTCCCCGTGATGCTAATGCTACAATAATTCCGCAAAGTCCCTTGAATGGACAGAGGCTTCTTCCTTAAGAAAGTCAAGTGAACAATATTTACTTCAGGGCTGGCTGCATCTGTTACGAAAGAGAAGGATCAAAGCTAAAAAACAGTTGTAAACATTTTTATAATTAAAAAAAAACATAAAATGTAGAGTTCTGAGTTTATTAACCAAATGAGAAGTTTTCTATTGTCATTTCTTACATGAAAGCTAAACAGCACAGATGAGAAGGGTGGTCTTGTGTTAGAGGCGCTGGACTGAACTCTGGAGATCTAGGTTCTATTCTGGACTCTGCTGAAAATGTCTTACATGACCTTGGAGAAGTCACTTTCCCTCTCTCTGACTCAACTCCTCCTTTGTAAAAAATGGGATGATAATACTTCACCTGTCCGTCTTGTCTGTATAGGTGGAAATGCTCAAGTGTGCCTAACTTTGAGGACATTGCTATCAGTGCAGCTACTGAATATTTAGCACAAACGTAAGGATTTGCAGGATCAGAGCCTTGCATTGTAAGATAATTGGGGCAGGGAACGTTCATACCTGTCTGTACCTACCACAACTGGCCATTGATCTCAACTGGGGACACCACACACTATTGTAATACAATAATTAACAGTAGACCATGATCAACAGAAAGACATCTAACATGCCATTAACACCACATTCCAGAAATACACATAAAGTAAACGTCCCACAAGACAGTTCATTTTTCAGTATTTCATTGACCACTTCAGGCCTTTTTCCATCAGGATATATTTACAGAAAGGTAACATCTTTGAGTCCCATAGATAATTCAATTCAGTCTTCACCTGTACTGGTGAGACAAGTTCATTCTCAGCGCTGCTCCACTGATTCCAATGCAGTGACCTCAGCAATCACTTTGGCCCCCTGAGAGCTTTAGAAAATATTGAATAACTACAATCACTTTTGTTTTTCCTAGGGAACTGGGAAAGGAAAGGGAAAACAAAAAGCATTACCTATAAAGCAGAGTAACAAGATACACAAAGAGGTGAAGCACAACTCCAACTATAGCACCATAAGGAGGCAGAAGGGATCCAGGGGAAGTGATGTCCACGGCTCCAGCCCCAGGTACAGCCCTGGGACTGTCCATCACTCGTAAGGAGCAATCTAGTTCTAAGTCACACAGCAATATTCTCCAACCTTTGCCAGAAAGGATCATAGTCTTCCTCTTCCCTGGAGCATTCCCTGGGAGTTCTGTTCTTTAAAACTTTGGAGTAGAGAAACTGTGCCACAAAATTCATAGCAATTTCCAGTGTTAGCCAAAGCGGTGAGACCCCAGGCAACTGACTCACTTGCCTTTGGAACGTACCGCCCCTGTCAAGCCTGGGAGGGATATGTGCTCTGTAGGTGACTTGCTGTAAGCAGCTCTCCAATGCTAGACAGGGCAAAAGAAATGACTTGGCTGCTGCTATTTAAAGAGATTATTTCCCAGGCCAGCCTGTCCCTGTCAATTTGAGTCAGGGCCTGGATTATACTTAGGTGACATTCAGTTGGCAGAACACATAAAGCTTTAGATACTTAGCTACAGAGCATGATCTAGGTTTGTTAAATGGCTTGTGAAGTTAGCAACATTGACTTCTGCAGAAAAAAGCCACAAGGAAAGGCTGCCATTTTCCTGAGGGGGTCACAATGGTTTGTGAACTCACAATGGGGAATTTTACTGACACTGGGGTTTTATATTACTTAACCCACAAGCCTAGGAAGCAGAGTTTTAGCATGCTGGATCCTTGGAAGTCTGGAATACAAGCCCTGAATTCAGCAGTGTCAGCAGCAGAGTTGCTGAGTGATGGGCTGCTTTGCTCAGGGTCTTCAGAGTAGGAGAAGAGTCTATACATCTTATTCAGGGAAAAGTAGGAAGGCTAGCCCTTTGGGGTTAGAGGCAGAAGATTGTGGTGACATGTCTCTGAGGTCAGTTCTGACCCCTGGTATATAGGCGCTGTAAGGGAGTATTACTAAAAATCAGTGGCAGAGGTACAGAGCTGCAAGACTTATGTATTATTGGTGGGGAAAGATACATCAGGAACAGGGATTTTCATTTCTTTCCCAAGTGACAGAGCATAAGATTTAGACTGCTTGGGAACCCTACATTACTGCAAACTTGTCAATTGTACCACCACAGCCTCAGTCATTTTTTCTCCTTCCTCCACACAACGGGCCTGTAGGCATTCACCCCTCATCCAAACTCCCCAGGCGGTGACAGTTGCTGCACTCTCTCTCAACTCTCCATACTTCTCCCACTTCCAGTTCTCCCACTCATCAGCTGTTTCGGGTGGAGAGGTGGCCTTGGCTGGGAACCATGAGAGGCCATGCTACACGTGGTCTCACCTCGGCAGAGTGCCCTGGATGCAGACACACTATGTTCAGGTCAGTGGCTACAGCCAGAGCCCTCAGCTTTGTACATGTCAGCTAAGCCCAGGGCCAGTTTTATTAAGGCGAGTGGACTTTCAAGGAGTCATCAGCTACTTTATCTGGAGAACATTTGAAGAGTGGGGGTGGAGTGGGTAAAGATTCGCACTGCTCCTATTCATATAAACCAATGCTCTTTATTTCAAATGGTCTGAAAGGGATCCTATTATTATTACAAGCATTGATGAGGCACTCCTAACTAATTGCCACATTGTTTCAATTAAAGAAAAAACATTTCCCAAGGCATAGGGAGCCTTGCTGCTTTTACAGCAGAGATGGGGAAAACCTGCACTGAATGCTAGGGGGAAGGGAGAGAGAAACGAGGACCATATATTTCAGGTATAACAAATGTTGTGAATGCCCCAGGCTTGCCTTTTTCAACCTGGGGTTGCCACACTGTTGTAGATACTGAAGACTGCTGTCACCATTTTAAAGATGGCGCAAGCCAAAAAGTAATACTAATTTTCCATTCTATCACCTCGCACAAACCAGCTTCTCAGGAATTTATTTTACTCTTTTAATACACGGGGAAGCTGAGGCACAGAGAGTGACTGACTCTGAGTCACACAGTGAGTCAGTGGCAGAGCTGGGAACAGAACCCATGAAGACAACTTCTGCCAATGACCACATATTTTTAGGTTTGTACAGCACCTAGCACAAAGGCATCCACGTTTGGGACCATGAGGCACTACTACTATTTGTTTGTAGCATGGCAACAGGGAATCCTTAGAACTATTTTGCCTAGCAGCTGCCAGCCAGTTTACCAAGTTGAGGCTATTCTGTGGAGAAACATTCAAAACTAACTGCCATCCTGCAAAGACACTCTCCAACTGCTGGGAGAAGACACTTCCACAGTGAGGTTCAAGTCCATCTCAAGTGTCCATATCCCAGACTGAAAGCAGTGGGAATTAAGTTTAGGCTGGAAATGCTGATAGCTGTATCTCAGAAGGTGCTGCATTACCATAACTGCTCTAAATTAACAGCCATTTTCTGAGTTGTTATTTCCTTAATGAGAGATAAACAATTAAACATGCCCTATTATTAGAGGTGTCTTCCTCTCATTCTTGCCTGTCAAATTTCATTGTCACTGAAAGCTTCTTACGCTCTGCTGGCTTGCACTGCCCAGACACACGCTGGCCCTGCTTACACACTACACCCACGTGCACTCTCACCTGCCTTGCTTTCTCCTCTTTTCAAGCAACTGGATTTTATCACCCTTTGTGGGCACCAATTTTATTTTGAATGTCTATAGTTATTTCCCTGACCTTGACCACTCTCTCTCACTTAAACCCTCTTCATAGCTAGGCAGCCTTCATCTAGGAAGTTAATCTGGTCTTTCCCTCTCCCTAACACCCCTCTCCAGGAAATTCTATTTCCTTCCTTTTTGCTACTGCTATTATTGGAAGGAGTCAGATTATCATGATGCACTTCCCATTGCTGTGCAAAGACCCGAAACATCCAAGCCTGTCTCCAGTACTGAGTATTAAACCCTAGAGTTACTAATGAGGCACACTATTCCCTTTTTTCTTTATGGAGACCAAGGGACCTGTCTCAGACTCTGTGCACTTTTGACTTAACATTAAAAAGGCCATACATACCCATATAAAGATACCTCAAAATAATCTATCTAATGCACATCAAGATTTAACAGAGGTGATCAAAAAATTTTAATTCAGAAACTGGAATTGTATAAAAATGATTCCCCCCACCCCCAAAGAAAATATTATTGTTGATTGTTTTCCAGTTTCTCTTAACAGGTAAAAATAATTTCCAAAGAGATTTGTGCACGCATGCACAAACACACACACACACACACACGCACGCACGCTTTCTTACTCACCCTCACCCCGCAATAGTAGGTAATGGTAAGAATGTGTGATAACAGCCCTGATGAGTTGAAAGTGTTACTTTCTGTCTGTTAAACACTTTCGGATCAAGCCATATTTTCACCTTTCAGAGCAATGCTTCCGAACACTTAACAGTGTTTCCTCACACAGTAAGAAAGTGTGTGTGGATACTCTCCAACCTTTTCAAAATTTCCTATGGGAAAATTTCAAGAGGGGATTTTTCCTGCAAATAATTTCATGGGGAAAAAAATCATGGTTTTCCATCAAGCTCTAAAATTAAGGGCTTGCCTACCCTGCCCAACAGTTTGGATTACAGGGCTGTGAATAGCAACACACACACTCCAAAGTGCGGTACTGTAACTCCCATGTCTGGACATGAACTAAAAATTTCCTAGTTTGCATTAATGTAGTTCTGTTTGAAGAGGACGAAGTTAACGTGACCACAGTGTCCACATAGTGCAGTAACAGTGCAGGACGTGAGTGTGCACTGCTATTCACAGTAGTCTGAACTATGGGGTAGTGCAGACATAGGCTAAGAGACCCCTCCTGTGGGACTTAATTTTAGTAAATCCTGAAGGACCTAAAACCAGGCAGCTAGACACTAGTTAAGGGATTAAAAGATGGCCCAAAACCCCAATTGCAGATGAAGCAATCAACATCTTACTCTAACAGATATAACCAAAACCCAGAGTCACATCACTACAGAACTCCAATAATTCCAATCCAGACAGCCCTCTGGTTTAGGGAGTTTGAATTCAGCCTAGTACAGAGATAGAATGAGCTTCAAACTCTTGATCAAAACTCAGATCCATGAGGTTGGTGCCATCTTTAACTACAAATTTTATGTATAATCTGCAGCAATTAATTAGTGAGAGCAGAAGAAGAGCTTGAAATGGCCTATTCACAATGAAAAATGAAATTAGTTCATGCTCTTATATCAACACTTTGCTACAAATATTTCTAGCCCTGATTCAGCAAAGCATTTAAACAAATGTTTAACTTTAAGCACATGCTTTGCTTCATAGGGATGGTCTGGTTTTAAGCACATACTTGGTGCTTTGCCAAATCGGGGCCTAAATCCAGTACAAAACTATATTATTTGAACTGTGTTAACTATATCACCATAAGCAACAATGACATGGTAGTTTTAACAGTCTTATTCCTCAATATTTCCTTGTCTTTTCAGGCCTCGCCTCCTTCCACTCCCACCCCCAGCAAAGCCTTGTAATTACTAGAGGCACTTTACTTGATCATTCAGACCAGCATAAAGATAGCAAAGAAACCCTGAGGTTAGCCCCACAGCTGGTCAAGTGGACACTGACAGTTGAAGTCATCACAGTGGGGTCATCACACTAGCTCTCACACTGCCACCAAATGCAACTGTCAGCTGTGAGGAGAACATCAGTCCACTGGGAGCCGCAGTGAAACATTTCATATAGGCCACCACCAAACAGCCTTTTGGTCACTACTGGCCAGCGACAGATTTGAACTAATGACCTAGAAGTGAAAGATTCTCTATCCCATTAGCAATCCCCTCAATGAGCCATCCAATTCCCTATAAATCCCTTTTTCCAATATTAGTCCCAGTAAGTCAGTTGTTTGCAAGCTTTAGTAACTATCATGGTTGACTGAGCGACCCACAACGTGCCTTGTTCCCAGCTTGTTTCTGCAGCAAGCAGCATACTTACGCTCCTACAGTACACCATCTATTTTAAGGATGATCCAGATTACCCTTCACATGTAACCTCACCGTCTGCCTCGTGGATATGAATTACCAGATGTCCCACAATTAGCTCTTGCATAGCACTGGGTAAAGTACATTGTGTTAGGTTCAATCATTTTGAACCAGTTCTGAAACTGGAAAAGAGCACATCCTTCACGATACGCCATCTCACTAACCTCTTATCAGCAGAGTGCAAAAGGAAGTCACCTGACTATTTGGGGAGTAATCTGTGCATGTATTTAAAGAACAGTAATCTAACTTCCTTGTCAGCTTGCTACAATGATTTTGGATGAGTTCAAGGTTCTAGCCAAACTCTTTAAATAGCCTTAAGAGCCCTTGTAATTGCTGACTAAATTTTTTAAAGGATTTGCTAGACTATTAGCCTTAGTAATACCCTGTGGCAGTGAGTTGCCTAGGACACATTGTCCCTTTCAATCTCTTCCTCATTCATTAACTCCCCACATTGTGTGTAAGAAATGCAGGGCTTGGGATTCACACTTTTTTCAGACTCCTTGAATATCTGGTTGCAACAAGCTGAACAGAGGAAGCATGTAAGCCCCAGCTTTTAGCCTCCTTCCGCGAAGCAGTTTAACTCTGAAACCAATTTCTACTATCACGTTTTGCTGATTTTGCATGGATTTTTTGTTCTTTGACTCAGCTTTAAATGCCAAGTATTACAATTATGATCTCAAAATGCATTTTATAGGAATGCAATTAGTACTGCGATGGTATGGGAAGTAACCACAATTTTGAATCAAAACCATTTGAACAGAGCTGCAGAGTTAGGGCTTTATCCTACAAAGAGTTACTGCTTTGTATATTTCACTCTGTTCAAAGTCCCAGTGACTTCTCCACACAGTAAGAACTGCAGAGCCCATTTCACCCAAAAGGATCGTAAGTACATTATACAATTTAAGTGACATACAGGGTTCCATTTATTCCCCACTGAAATGCAGCAACCTCCAAGCCAGAATGCTGTTGAAGAACGTACAATAACCACACAGGAAGGAAAAACCCTCTTTCACAATTAAAATTATGAGAATTTAAACAGACAAGAGACAATGAACCTGGTGGCCTGGTTAAATTCCAGCCTGAATAACACTCCTATTCAAATACAAAACAATTGCTATGAGATCTTTAAAGACCATATGGGGTCAAGATCTCACAGCACAGAACTTCCAAAAAACCAGTGTTCTTTATATACCACACTGTAGCTCAATACTGACCTAAAAGGGAAGAGAGCCACCATTTCCACACTATGCAGCATTTTAAGAGAATCTTATACACCCCACACCCACACTTTATTTGGAACAGGGAGATTGCAAACCCAGGTAGCATGACTGTAGGCACATCTAGCAAATAGGTCTCAAGTGAAGCCAGCTTTCTGTCAGAAACTTTTTAATTTTATAAAGAGACAATCTTTTCCATTTATGATGTTATTGATATAAACTGGGACCATATAGAACATGGGTTGCAACCAAGGTCCTGTAGTGGCACCAGATCTTATGTAAAGAGGGTCATATAAGGTGTCAAAGACCAGGTTATGGGTTACTGGTTATGATTATGCTGCCTCTGTATCATTTCGTAGTTGAAGTTATTAATATTGGCTATATACTGTCTATATTTCAAACTTGTGCTGTGTTACTGGGAAAGATCCCAGACAAGTGGGCATTAGCTCCACTTAGCCTGCTTGATGGCCCATTAAGGACCATCAGCTACACAACTGACCCATTGAGAGGAGGCAGATACTCCTTGTGACTCAGCAGGGTATGCAGAAACTGGCCCATGTGACTGCAGACTCCATTTTGCTGTAACTTTCCACAGTAAGAACAAAGACGTGTTCTTACACCTGGAAAAGCCTATATAAGGCTGATGCCTCATCTCCATTTTGTCTTCAGTCCTGCTTCTTACCTCTGGAGGGACTTTGCTACAAGCTGAGAGCCTAAGCACAAGACTGATTGACCCATCCCACAGTCGGGGAATGTTCTCCAGAGAACTGTGGATTTGAACCTGCAGTTTACTCCATCACTGCGCTAACAAGCCTGATTAAGACTTTGCCATTGACTGCTATGTAATTGATTATTTAACACAAATTCTATGTCTCTCATCTCTACCTTTTTATCCTTCATGAATAAACCTTTAGATGTTTAGATTCTAAAGGATTGGCAACCAGCGCTGATTTGGTGGGTCAAGATCTATGTGTTTATTGACTTGGTCTGGGCGGCTTGCGGTCCTTTGGAGATCGAGCGAGAAAACCTTTTTCTTTTACGGGGTGTGGTTTTCATAACCGTTCCATCCAGGACGAGTGGCACTGGTGGTGATACTGGGAGACTGGAGTGTCTAAGGAAATTGCTTTTGTGACTTGTGGTTAGCCAGTGGGGTGAAACCAAAGTCACTTTTGTCTGGCTGGTTTGCTTTGCCTTAGAGGTGGAAAAACCTCAGCCTTGGGCTGTGACTGTCCTGTTTGAGCAATTGGTCCTGAATTGGCACTCTCAGTTGGGTCCTGCCAGAACCGCATAGTCACACCATTACTTTATGCAATATACCACAACCCCCATATGGTTCATATGTTTGCGATATTTTATTCTGGGTCTTTAATTCACTACCAGCATGACAAGTTTTACCTACTGTAGCATTTTATGTCAATACTGGAGATGAACTCATCATCTTCAGGGTGAATGTCACATGATAATCCTTAATCTTTTGCACCAGCACATGAACACTTTACCTTCAGTGAAACTGAGATCAGGTGAAAAGATGTAGACAGTAATAACTGATTGCGGGACAGAACCCTTAGTCTTTTTATACAAACATTTGTGCTAACTTTTGTACATCTTGGTGGTACACTCCTGACACACACACAGTCATAAAAACACCCTCCATGCTGTACTGGACTCATTAAGATACATCTTATTCCCCAAACAGCCTGCCCTTGGCACTGACCACTCCCTCTTCTCATAGAAGACATTCCAAGGCTGTGCAATGCCTTCCACCTGTGAAAGAACAGCTTGCTCGTTTCATTGCAACCCTTGTTTAGAAGGTTCCGTGCTGTTCTTTTTCCAGATTCAACTCAAAAACAAAGAGATCGCATTGGCTTTTAAAATGGGGCAGGAGGGGAAATTCACTTGCATTAAACCAGAGTGAACTCATTTTGGACAGCACAAAGAGACTATTATCCTAGTGAAGAAAACCTCCCTTGAATTATGTCACTTAAAGGTAGGTTCACAGGATGTAGTTAAGTTTTCCATATCTAAGATGAGTAATATTTCCAACTTAAGCATACAATGGCATGGGTGGGAACGGCATCTCTCCATGGTGGAGGGATCTTTGGGGAATTTGATTAGCTACAGAAGGAGGGAAAATGGGGCCTATGGTAAAGCCCACACTCAAAGTTGTAAAACAAGGCAACACAGGAAAACAAAGTGATCACTTAGAATTATGCTGTGCAGTGATGCAACTGACATTTTACAGAACATCATTATATAAAAACTAATGTGGCCACACAAAATGTGTGAGGTGAAGAGCCAACAAGAAACACACAAAATATAGAACAAACACTAACTGATGGCAAATTTCTCTTGATCAGTTCCAAGTTCTGTTCAATCTTCCAGACCACATAACTCAGATTTTAGTGGCAAGTAAGATCCGAATATGTCCCCATCTGTTCACATTTGTAAAATAGCAGCTGAGGTATGTGGGCATAGTTTTCATCTTATTGTTCATTATCTCCAGGGATCAACTGAATAACCTCCCCCAAAATGATGCAGCAGGCTGAAATGAGTGGGAACAGAAACAGCTTTCCTATGCCATGTAAAGTGGAGAGGGAAGCGAGGAGAAAAACCAACACAAAGAAAAATATCTGTTTGTGTAAAACTCTGGAATGGAGTCGGAGACTTTTCTGCAAGACACTTACTGTGTGGGATACAGACACAGACCATGTTCATTTATAATTCAGATACATGTGCAGAAGTTAGGAGTCTAAATATGAATTTTGGAAGCTATGTAAGTGATCTGATTTTCACAAAGGCTGAGTACCTTCACATGCCTAGGCCAGTATGCGCTGGTCCAGTGATACTCAGACCTCAGTGCTTCAGGAGCCAAATGTTGATTCCTAATTATCCAAAAGAGCCACAGTCATGTGAATTCATTATTTCATTTACAATAGTGCTATATTTTCATATTTAAAACAGTATGATAGGGGAAATATTTAATTTTTATATCTTATTCTCACAACAAAGTGACTGACCAAATAGTATTATTTTATCAATTACAATTGATTAACAAAGTAAAAGCATGCTGATTGGTTAATAATTAAATCACACAGTATTTTAATATCATGGGCTGCAAAGAGCTACTGGAAACACATTAAAGACTTGCAAGCCTCAGTCTGAGTATCACTGCCCAGACCTTCCTGCAATTCAGAGACAAAAATAGGTGATGTGTGCTCTTTACACAAACAATGTGAAGGAACCACAGGCACAGTGGGGACCAAATGGCTGTGTTTACTCAATATTTACAGCACACTAAGCTTCGCTATGTTCTCTGGTCATGTTCTGCTAGACTCCAACAGAATAGACTGTGAAGGTTACCAGAGAGCTCACACACCATTTACAGGGCCACCCGGAGAGGGAGGGAGCAAGTGGGGCAATTTGCCCCAGGCCCCAAGCCCCGCAGGAGCCCCACGAGCCCTGGCCCGGTAGCAGTCTGGGTTTTCAGCAGCAGTTCAACAGCGGGGGAGCCCTTCAGTGTTGCTGAAGACGCTGAGCGACTGAAGGGCCCCCTGCCGCAGAAATGCCGCCGAAGACCCGGACCGCCGCCGGGTGAGTACAAGCACTGCAGCTTTCCTGCTTTGCCCCAGGCCTCCTGAATCCTCTGGGCAACCCTGACCATTTAAAAGGATAATACCCAACTTCTATATTTATTGTTGTGCACTAAAGCATCTCTAACTGCCAAGACGGATGTATCCGACGCAAAATGTGGGCAAAAAAAAAAAATTACTTACGCAGGCAACTGATTGCTGTGGGATTCATTTCTTCAGCATAAGTACATTTTTATACTTTTAGTTTCATGCTTCATTTCTGATTTAAACCATATTCAACAATGAATATTTGACTGTTTGATGGAAGGAAGGTAACTTTGGGACTAAAATGAGGGTGCCAGAAAGTAGTGCACCAAAACGACCTATGGTTTAATGCCATAAATGAGGCTTATGCTACCACACCAGTCTTTATGTGTATTGTTCCCCTTTTACAGGCACTAGCGTCCCTTGCTGACACCAGCATTGTCCCTCAGATGAGTGGTAGCAGATGTCTGGGGTCTTCCAGGTTGGGTTCCCAGTTCAGATCAAGAAGAAATCAGTAGCTCAGATCCTATGTTTAGTTTGTACTAGTTACACATATCAGTCCTAGAACAGAGGTGGTCAAATCATAGAATCTTAGAGTTGGAAGGGACCTCAGGAGGTCATCTAGTCCAACCCCCTGCTCAAAGCAGGACCAATCCCCAGACAGATTTTTGCCCCAATCCCTAAATGGCCCCCTCAAGGATTGAACTGACAACGCTGGGTTTAGCACGCCAATGCTCAAAACACTGAGCTATCCCTCCCCTCCATCATGCAGGGCAACTCCATTTTTCAGAAATCACAGCCCAAAATTAATGTCCTGTTACTAGGAATTAACTCTGATCTCTGATTAGAGTAAATTCTTGGGACAAGCTCTGATGCAGCCTCAAAGCTGCTTCTCCAAGGACCCTTTCCCTACACACAAACTTCCAAAACAAAAACTAGCAACAACACAGCTTGTGTGCCAAGATGGCACTTTTGATTGCTTGCACACTAAGAAAGAACTCACAAGAAAACTGTGTAATAGCACCACTAAGGGACACCTGCCAGAACAGCATAATAAAGACCAATCAAACCAAAATAGACAAGAATGAGCATCAGGAAAGGAACAAGAGTAAACAGATGACTGTGGTTTTCCCCTTTTGTAATTCACATACAGAATTATTGTCTCCTGATACTGTAGAGTGATCTGCCATTACAGATTAGGTAATTGGGCCATCCTCCCCATCCCACCCTCCCCCTCTCATCATGGCCTGAAGGTGCTGCACACATGGTCCAAAAAGAGTACCAAGAAGTAATGTTGATTCTGTCCAGACGCACACCCTTACCTGCAGACACTTATGCACTGTGAGTAGTCTCATTGATTTCAATGGAACTACTCACGGCTTCTAAACTTAAGTACTTGCTTAAGTCTTTGCAAAATTAGGGTCTAAGCCCTCAGACCCACAATTGCATCTGTGCAGGACGAACCCCATGCAGAGCCCCTGAGGTTTGCCAGATTACTTCTTGTAGGGGGAAGGGGATTCTTCCCACCACTTTCTGGTCTTTTTCCTCTAACAGCTGTGAATGGAAGTGACACATTCCATAACTCACAAGGCTCAAGAATTACTATCATTTTCTATTAACTGCTCTTCTGTTTGTTTCCCCATCTGTGTAATGAGGATAATGATACTGACCTCCTTTGTAAGGCACTTTGAAATCCATAGACCTCAAACTGTTACACAAGAGCAAGGTATTGGTCATTTTTAAAAACCAATACCTCAATTAAAATTTAAAATTCATTTTGTGTACAATGTATATATATCTACAAATGTAGCCAAAGAGCTAAAATTCTAATAAAGCCTGAGAGCAGACATATGTAGGTTATTCTAGAATTGCTCAGAGTAGCTAGCCTTCCTTATGGTGTTTAGTTATTTGATGTGTTGATAAGTGCTCAAAAAGCCTTCATTTATGATACATTGCTGCTTTGATGTGACAATAGAAACCATGAATGATCGTGCACTTTGCTGAAAGCAAATAAATGTTTCGGCTCAGTGTTAGACAATACGTCAGGGCGGATTTGGAAATGGAAGACTAAACTCTTTGCTTTCCAGTCAGCACTAGTAGTCTCAAGGTAAAGTATTTAATAGTTCAAAGTCTCTTACCGTGTTCTAGACTCTCATTGATCTAAATCCTCTTTCCTGATATGTCTGATTAAAACACTTAGCTTTGGATCATAGTTCAAGCTGTGCTTAAAATCAACTCGGTTGGCCCAGTGCCAGGTAGGTCTCATTTTCTGTTGGTGCAGTTGTGGCAACACTGAAATCAACCAAATGTCTGAATTGTGTGTGTGGGGGGGGGGGGGAGAACAGCTGTGCAAAATGTATGTCTATTTGGCACATAGGCCAACAACAATAATGAAGGGACCCTGACAAAAATGTACACAAACAGGAAATAAACCTAAGAAATAGGTAACCTATAAGTACCAGAATCAGACTAAGAAATGCGTGAGATCAGGTAAGTGGACTATCTATGCAAGTTTCTGGATCATGGCTCTTGAGTTCAGAGGGGAAAAAAAAAAAAGTTTACCTGGGTCCTTCAATCTCATTGCTACCCACTACCCACCTTGCTTTTTGATTGGTCTGCTCCCTATAATCATTCCCACTCATGAGTTAACTAGTCTAATCAGATCCTAGGGCCTTTGTGCAGTCAGATCTCCTGCTAACTTCGTGAAGGCTGAAAGATCAGGCCCCTTATACTGACTATTTCCAGGAAGGAAGTATGGTGCCCCCACTCCCCTCCAATCTTTTTACAATACCCAGTTACCCATATGGGGCAGAACATTTTCTAGTGCTTAGTCTACCTTTTCTTTTCTTTTTTTTGTTTAAAAAAAAGCAAGCTTTGGACCATTGCTTCTTGTCTTACCATCTTTTGAGGTAGTAAGAGAGAGGGAGAGAGAGAGAATATTCCTTCCTTGAAATTATTCATAGGCTTATTACAATTCAGATCACCTCCTCTTCTCCCATCCTGATTATACTCAAGAAATGAAGAGTCAATAAGCTCCCCGGTTCTCTCCTGTGTATTCTGTCTTCCAATCTGTATAATATTTAGTGCTCTGTGAATTCTCTGTATCAGCTTTCCTCAGTGCAATGTTAGCAAGCGGCCTTAGAAGTGCTTTCTAAGTAAGCATCAAATATTTAAGAGGTCATAATAAAGTTATGAATGCCCTTGAATTACTATTTGGGTCACAGCAGTGTCCATATATATTAATGCAAAATAACTACCGACAAATAGGTGAAGCCACAACAAATAGGTCTGTGTATCTTCCACTGAATTCCAGTGGGGGGGTTCTACATTTAAGAACCACAAAGTTAGCCACGAAGGACCTGTACACTTAACTTTGTTTTGGTAAAATGCTGCCACACAAACATTTTGTCAGCGTATGAACAAAACTAGTGTTATCGTAAAACTATAATTGATGTACCAAAACTTCACATTATAAGCAGCATCTAGCATTCTAAATAATGCAGAGCTTCACATGAAAGCCCTCACTTTATTTCACTTCCTGAATCTTGGTCATTATTTGTTCATTTCAGTTTCAGCATTTATTGGAATCACCACTGTGTCCCTGGTGTAACCATCTGTACTTGAAACTGTATAGAACTGGTATATATTTCTGTAAGGATTAGTGCATCTTAAGAAATACATTGTCTTTTTTAGAAAGGAACCTCAAGAGAAAAAGACGGAGGGAGGATCATAATTCAGATTATGCATCTGGCTCCTGACAACATCAACCAAAGCCTTGGCTCCTGTTAATTTAGATCTTTTATTAGGTAGTTTAGAGTGTGTCAAGTTTTTTTATGCTGTGAACCACATTCATTGCTATTTGCATTTCTATTCATGATCACAAACCATCTGTGTGGCAAATGCAGCAACTGTTTCCAAGAAATAAAGTCTTTGGGAAAGTATTTAAGATACCTTTTCATGGAGGTTTGTAACTGGAAATAAGGAGAAGCCAGTGCTAGATGATCAGCCAGCTCTCATTTGACAATTTTAGGCTTATTCTACATGCCAGTGCTGGTCAGGAGCCCTTATATGATTAACTACATAACTAAGAAAATATCAGACACTCGCATTCTCTGCTCAGTAAAGTTATGAACTGAAGTTCCCAGGCTTGTCTTCTGAAGGTGTCATGGTATAATTCCCATTCTGAACCTTAGCGTCCAAAAGATGGGGTACCAGCATGAATTCCTCTAAGCTCAATTACCAGCTTAGTACTTGTAGTGCTGCCACCAACCAGGAATTCCAGTGCCTGGTATACTCTGGTCCCAGATCCTCTGGTTTCTGTAACACAAGGAAAGTAAACGTCTTTCCCGCACCGTTTGCCCTCCCAGGTCTTCCCTCCCCGGGTTAACCTGGAAGATTACGTGATCTCAAACTTCTTGAATACAAAACAGAAAGGAACATTCACCTTCCCCCCCTCCTTCTCTTTCCTCCTCCCAGACTCTCTGAAAGAGAAAGTAATCCTAACACAGAGAGAAAATTCACCTCTCTCCCCTTCCCTCCTTTCTCCCACCAATTCCTGGTGAATCCAGACCCTCCTGGGTCTCATCAGAATAAAAAAACAAAAACAAACAATCAGGTTCTTAACAGAAAAAGCTTTTAATTAAAGGAAAAACAGTAAAAAATCTTTGTCTATTTATTAAGATGGATCTAGATATGGTTTTCAGCTATAACACAGGGATACCGTCCCAGCCTAAGTATACACGTACAAATTAAAATCTTTCAGCAAAATACAATTTGAACTCTTCCAGCCAAATGCACATTTGCAAATAAAGAAAACAAACATAAGCCTAACTCGCCTTATCTTCCTAGTACTTACTATTCTGAATTTATAAGAGCCTGTATCGGAGAGAAACCTGGTTGCATGTCTGGTCACTCTCAGAACCCAGAGTGAACAACTACCAAAAACTAACAGCACATACAAAGACTTCCCTCCCTCAAGATTTGAAAGTATCCTGTCCCCTGATTGGTCCTCTGATCAGGTGACAGCCAGGCTTACTGAACTTGTTAACCCTTTACAGTCAAGAGATATAAAGTACTTCTGTTCTATTAACTCCTACTATCTGTTTATGACAGAAGGTGTTGTGCAGGTTTCTTTTGAGGACAAAAAAGACTGAGAGGTCAGATATGAAGTGACCACTTTGTGAAAATTTCCCACTTCACTTTACATGGTGTTCTACAGCACACATGAAGCCCCTACCTGTACGTAATCTGTCGTACCTTGCATTTAGCTTGGACATTCTGCTTACCTTCCCCAGACCTGCATAAGAGCTCTGCGAAGCTCATAAGCTTGTCTCTCTCCCTAACAGAAGTTGATCAAATAAAAGATATTACCTCACCCACCTTGTCTCTCTCTCTCTCACATCCTGTGATCGCCACAGCTACAACAATATGGCTAACATTTCTCCTACAACCTATTTTAAAGGATTCATGGCTTGCTTCTGCTATATGCCACCTGAAACATGATGACATGTGCTTGCTGTATGTTATCAGAAGATGGGTAAAAAATTAACCTCTTTTCTGCTAGTTCCTGCCACTGGAATATTACAGGTAACATAGCAGGAACATGGGGTGCATGGGAGGTGTCTTTTATTCGCTATGCACATTTTCATTGAAATGGCTCGTTTGGTCCCTCCCCTTGGCAAGGCATTCCCTTTTCTGAATCAGTCTGTGACCTCCTGTAGCTACAGAAAAGGGAGCATAGGCCAATGGTTAGAGCCCAATTTGATTCAGATTCTAGTCCCAACTCTACCTCTGACCTGCTGAATGACCTTGGATAAGTTTGCTTGATATCCTGCACCTCAGTTTCCCCACTTGTTAAGTGTTACCTGTGGTCAAGAGGCTTAATACACTCAGGCATCAAGTCACTCATGGCAACTGCTACAAAAATGCAAAGTAATACAGTGCTCAGCCTCATTGGTATTTGACAACACGACTTCCCTTCCTCCACAGCAAAAGAAGCTGAACTTGCTGTATGCAAGTCCTACAGCCACCTAAGCCTCTCTCTGCAATCAATTTCTCATGCTTGTGATGAAAAAGGTTCTTCCTCCACTCTCAGTTGTTTTCCACTTTGACAAGTACAATTTATAAAGCTAACCTGCCAAAGACCGTAGCAATCTAATCCTGATCTCTGGGTTATTCAAATAATTTCCTGACTAGTTTTTCTGCAGTATGATATGCCATGGATCCACTTTACCATTTGGTAACCCTGGTATACTCCACCTTAGTGGTGGGTCGCACTCTTGTATGATCTAAAGTTGCATAATACAGGAAGTGTGTAACAAATGGGTGCAGTCTATCTAATAGAAAATATTCTGTATATTTAGGAAGCAGCATGCTTAGAATAGAGGACTGGAATGCACAAATTCTATTTCTGCTTCAGTCATTTAGACCTTAGTTAAGTCAATTTCTCCAGACCTAAAATTTACCCCTCTCTGATGTAGGTATAACTAATATTCACGGATATTGATAATATTTCACAGGGGTGTTCTGCGACCTAATGAAGCTTCATAAAGAGCTGAGATCCTCAGTACGAGGCTGGTTAAAAATGCAAAGTGACAATATTATTAACTTGTTTTCCACTTGAACCCCCTATTTTCCTGTCAGTTTTCTGGCCCACCTAGTTGATCACTCACACAACTCTGAAGCAACTGCTGCACACAGCTTGGAGTCATCATTAGATTTTTAACCAGTTTTGGCAAATATACAAAGCTAGATTGTATTGGCACCAAGACGACCTAGGAGCAACATTTCCAATTACTGACTCACTGCTGGCTTTCAACACAGTACAAAATGTATTGTTCTGACGGGGGCTGGCTCCAAAGAGGTCTGCTACATTATCCTAAGGTCTCTCTCTCTTTCTCCCTGTGACAGTATGTGTGTATACCATTATGCATGCAGTTATTCTCAGCAATACATTATGTAACCATTTGGTTTTTTGCTTATTTCCACAGTGTCAGCTGTTGGTGTAGTCACGGTGATCCCAGGCTATTAGAAACAAGGTGGGTGAGATGTTAGCTTTTATTGGACTAACTTTTGTTGGCAAGAGAGACAAGTTTTTGAGCTTACACTGAGCTCTTTTTCAGATTCAAAGAGCTCTGTAAGCACGAAAGCTCGTCTCCTTCACCAACACAAGTTGGCTCAGTAAAAGATATCGCTTCACCCACTCTGTCATCTGCAGAGTTGTACTTCAGTGTCAGAAAATAGAGCACTTTATTGAAACAATGTAAAGCTTCCTGCACAAAGTATAGACAGACAATGACACTAGTTCAGTTCAACTGCTATATTGCTGCTTATGACAGTGATACTGTCTAACACGATGTAATATGAAGGCATTCACAACACAGGCTGTAGCCCACAGAATCTTGCAATGTTGATCAAAGGCATGGTGACCAGACAGCAAATGTGAAAAATGGGCACAGGAGGTGGAGGGTAATAGGGGCCTATATAAGAAAAAGACCCAAAAATCGGGTCTGTCTCTATAAAATTGGGGCATCTGGTCTCCCTAATAAAAGGCGCTCTGATGTATAATACGTCTTCGGTGGAGACTGCAGGTCCTAGGATGCCACACTCCTGCTGCTTAGAGAACAAATGTGTATGGCTGCCAACATGACCCTGGATTAGGCAAATACTGACCGTCCCTTCTGTGAATTGTAATCTGTGTCTTTTTATTGACTCTTTTTCTCTGCAATTAGCCTAGAAGTTTTTTCATCTTTTTAGAGGATCTGAACAGTTTTCCCATTCATGTTCATTTCTTAAAGTAAGGACAAAAATAAAGCACTTGCTTAAATTTCTGTGCTTTGTACCTGGGGCTTTCCCACTCTTTTATTGGCCTATTATATATATTTTCATACAGAAGTTAGCAGACAAGAAGAACAGTTTGTGTGACATTCTAAATGTTAAGGTGAGTTTAGCGCTGGTGCAATCTCTGGTCCTTGGACTTTTACTTATTCCCAGAACAAGTTACAGCAGCCGCAATGCAAACTTCCCACACAAAGATCATCCATTGGGCTGCAACGGTGCCCTGGAGGGACCCACCCCCGCAGGCAAAAGATCAGTTTAGTTTCCATGTCTATTCAACCCTCAATCTCTTGCCTGCAGATGCCAACAAAGTGGGACAGGTGTCCAGTGAAACCTATCTGGCGCGCACTGGAATGGATCCAGAACTAACCCCCTTGTTTTACATACAAACAGCTGTGATAACTTCTGGTCACTACCAGCCAACCACCATTAGCTAAGTTTAGATGGGGGAGGTGAGACAATTCTCAGAGTACCTGTAGGCATGTCTCCTTGGTTTGATCAGCAAAATGATCTCCTCCTAGCGATGAAGTGTCTTTTCTCCATATCTGCTCAGGAGAAAGCTCATTGTACTTCACCCCCTTCTCTCTAGTGAAGGATGCTTTTCTTTCCCTAGACGATGCCACATTTCTGTTCCTGGGGTGATTTCCCTTTGAAGCCAGTCACTACATCTCCTTCCCTGGTCATAGGGGACTCCACATCAGACAAAATCCTTGCCCAGGACATGCCCAACCCTAGCTTCAGTCAGCCCTTTTACAAGAGATCAGACCCAGGAATGCTACTGATGTTTCTCTCATTGCAGCACAAATCTGCCTACAGATGTCCCCTCTTTACTTCATTCCTCCTCCCTACAACTCAGCAATATCATTGAGCATTTATTTACTTCTTTTATCAAGTATTGGACTTGTTCAAGTGAAAGACAGAAAAGGTTTATGCAAACATCATTGGCCAGTGGTATGTTGGGAACATCTCAACAGCTGGATTTTGTACAAACCCATATTCACATGATCTAATTAGTTTCTCATGTAATGCCATTGCCAAAATAAATACACTGGAGAATGCTTTCTCCAATGGTAATTAGTAGCTTACTTTCCAGAGAACTGCATCTGTAACATTGTTTCCTCTGTTCCAAAAACTTCCTTCCACTCTTCTGTTGAAGAATTTACTTAATCAGCTTAGTCATGCATGTGCTGTGCTTTTTTATCTAGTAAGTCACTGTTGCTAGTTATGTGCTCTTCGCTTATATTTTTGTTCTAAGATCTAGATCCGTAAAGAGACTTGAGTGCTAGCCAGTTTTAGGGACAACTGCAATCCACAAAATCCCTGCTTGGTGGCTATCTAACCCTGCAGATACCTAAACTCAAAGTGCCTAAATTTCTGCCACTGGGCATCCACACTGCTGCCTCACTTCTAGCTCCCAGATGCCTCTCTTATGTCTAAGACTCCGCACGAGTCTCAAGCCAGGTGTAGATAGATGTTCCTCCCCGCCCTTGTCACTGGGGCCTGATCCAGAGCATGCCTAACTCCTCACATAATGGCCAGGGAGGAGATGGTGGCAGTGTCCCAAAGTGTCACCTGCCTAGGAGCAGCCCAGTGAAGCACCAGGACTGGCCCATGGTGGTATCCAGCCTGCTTCCTTCCCACATGCCCGCCGAGGAGGAATGCCATTATAACCATTAGCCCAGTGGTTAGGTTACTCATCCAGGATGTAGGAGATGCTAGTTCAATTCCCTCACACACACACCTGATGAAGAAAATGGATTTGAAGAGGAGTTTGCCACCTCTCGGGGAGTGCCATAGCCACCGGACTATAAAGTCACTATAATACAAAGTGGAACAACTTCAGCGAGAGAGAGACCACTTATCAATATTGTATATTCAGCTGCTCAGTCCCAAGAATTGACCTCAAATACAGCAAATGAGAGAGACCAAACTCTCTGCTGTCTGCAACAGCATCTTTCAAACAAAACTAAAAGCAACATTTCTTCAAAGATTTGTGCGCATGCTAAGAAAGAGCTTGTACCACATCCAAGTGGAGTAGATTAAAGTGGGCTAGGGAATTTCTAGTGGAAGGTAGCAGGATCCACACAGATTTCCCTTGTGCACTGCTGTCATAAATAGATAGCTAAGGGTTAATGTTTCTTTCACCTGTAAAGGGTTAACAAAAAGAACCAAACACCTGACCAGAGGACCAATCAGGAAACAGGATTTTTCAAAGCTGAGGGAGGGAATGTTTGGGTCTGTGTCTTTTGTCTGGCTCTCAGCTATGAGAGGGGATCTTTTCTATCTGTAAGCTTCTAATCTTCAGTTTCAAAGTTGTGAATACAAAGGTAGAAAAAACAATAGGCTGTTATTGTTTTTTTGTATTCACATGTGTGTAGTTGCTGGAATGTTTTGAACTGGATATCTTTTTGAATAAGGCTGTTTATTCATATTTTTCTTTTAAGCAATAGCCCTGTATTGTCACTTTAATACAGAGATTAACTTTTTTGTCTTTTACTTTCTTTTTATATAAAGCTTTCTTTTTTTAAAAAACTTGTTGACTTTTCTTTTTCTAGTTAAGGCAAGGGGATAGGAATCTCTGTGCCAGGATTACAGCCTCTCTCAGGGAAAGACTGGGAGGTGGGAAAAGAAGGAGGGGGAAGGTAAATTGTCCTCTCGGTTTTGTGTTTCAAGGGATTGAAGCAGGGAAATCTCCTAGTATACCCAAGGCGGGAAAATCTGGGAGGAAGTAAAGAACAGGAAGGGAAATGGTTTATTTCTCCTTGTTTTAAGACTCCAAGGGATTTGGATAGTTGGGGTCCCCAGGGAAGGGTTTGGGGGGACCAGAGTGTACCAGGCACTGGAATTCCTGGTTGGTGGCAGGCTATCAGATCTAAGCTGGTAATTAAGCTTAGAGGAGTTTATGCTAGCTTCTCAGTTTATGAACACTAAGGTTCAACTCTGAGTAGGAAAGCTACGACAACTGCAGGTGAGCATGAAGTACATTCAGGGCCAGTACAAGGATATTTTGCGCCCTAGGTGAAACTTCCACCTTGTGCACTTCCTCCCCAAAATTGTGCCCCAGACAATTTTTCTTCTATCTGCCATGAGGCTGCATCAGCTGAAAAATGAAAAACACACCATTTATTCCTATCAGCTTTTCCTTGTTCACTATTAAATGTAAAGGATAGTTAGCAAGTGACATGTATTCTCTATGAGTCACTATTTGAATTTCATCAACTGTTTGACCTAAATATTGATTAAGAGATCAAGATGATCTTTCCTTAAAATTAAGCAATGTTGATTGTAATTGGAAATACACCTTTTTTAGTTTCATATACGTTCTCCCTTCATTCTTTCATATCAAAATCTACTACATTTTATTCTACCTTTAGAATATCCAATTGTTAAAATTAGAATGGTGGATACTCTGTCAAACAACAACTTGACAAGCAGATGAGCTTGTCCAGTCCGGTGAGCTGAGGAGCGTCACTTTTCCTTGCGCAGCAAAAGTCTCCACACCCCAAGCCCTCTGGCAGATGGGACCCCAAGGAGCACTCCCTGCTGGGTTTGCAAAAAGGAAAGCCCCCTACCCCTGACCTCCAGTGCCATGAAACAAGGCAAATGCCCTGGGCCCCTGGCTGACATGCTGGGGCGGGCTCAGCTGGGAGTCCGAGGTTCTGGTGCCAACTCGCAGCCGCTTTGCTTGAGCATCAAGTGGGAGGAAAGAGGAACTTGGCCTTCCCCAAGGTGCCCCCAGAGAGAGCCAGGGAGGGACTTGAAGGCCAAAAGGACCCAACCTTGATGCTGGCAGACCCTTATCTATTGGAGGGGGCACATCCCTGCCAGAACCCACCTGCACCAGGGTCCCTCCCTTCCTCCTCTCCAGTGTCCCAAAGTGTCACCTACTTAGGAGCAGCCCAGTGAAGCACCAGGACTGACCCATGGTGGTATCCAGCCTGCTTCCTTCCCACATGCCCGCCAAGGAGGAATGCAGCCCGCTGGCTGGCGAGGGCAGATCACTGGCTCGGAAAGCCATAGAGCCATGTGGGGCTAGGAGGAGCCCTTAGAAGTTCATCTGCCTTGGTGGAACCGGGCAGGGGGAGGGAAGATGTCAGCCCTAGCACAGGCTGCTCCAGAGATTTGCTGTTGTTCTGCCTTCATGCAGCCCACCAGGAGAGACAGCGGGGCAAGGAGGCTCATTAAACATCCCCCTGTGTGTGTGTCTCTGATCCAAGAGGCTCACGCTCAGCCACCGCTTTGCAGGAATGCCTGCGCTGCTGAGCACACCCCCCGCCCCCTACGCCATGTGCTGTTGATAGTTTTAATGGAGCTTGGCACCTACAGGTTTGAGCTTGCAGAAGGAGGTGGAGACTTCCTCATCCTAACCCCTTAAAAAAATTGGGGGCACCACTTTTTGGCACCCCCAAATCTTGGCAAACTTGGCAGCCGCCTAGTGGTTACACTGCCTCTGAGTAGATTTAAACCTCATCTTGCTCTGAACTAAGTGTCCATGAGGACAAGTTGTTCGGGTCAAATCTGTTTCATTGACAGAGACAAGCATTTACTATCATTAGCCCTGAAAGGTTGATACAGCCACAGAATGAAGCAGCTGGATTCTATTCTGCCTCATATATCAAGGAAAACAAAGATTCTGCAGTTGGAATTCAGTTATTAGTGGGGATGACATAAGAGGCAGCAGGGGGACACATGGATTTCACCAATCCCAGTGGAGCTGGTAGGGATTATTTTTAATCCCGTTGGATTGTAAACTACCCAAGGTTGATATGGAGGCTGAATAAAGATTGAATCCCATGAGGTCATGTATAAAAGCTGACTTTAAGCAATTTTATTTTCAAATAACTTGATTGTAACTTTACTAGGAATGTGTCAAACAGAACACACAAAAACCTGTTTAATTTAGCAGGTGTTTTCAATAAAGGGGGCCCTGTTGATCCTGGATAGTGGCCTTTAAAAAAAAAAAAAGTGCATTAGCTCACCAATATATAGCATCTGACCCTTTAGATTTGATGGTTTGAGAAAAGACAAGTCCTGCTCAGCTATCATATGAAGAAAGTCAATTTATGGAGACATCTTAGTTGGGCCTCTTGATATCAGTCTTATGAGTGTCTGTTTGAAGCTAGATTATACCCAATAAGACACTGAAGCTCCATTGTCCATTCTGTCTCACAGGTGGGAAGGGGGAAAAAAAAAAGTCTTAATAGGACCAAATTGTAGGATTTACCAGCCATTTTTCTAGCTCAGGGGTGCTTAAACATTTTCATAGTGCAGACCAGACCTTATTGAATAGGTTGTAGTGCGCATCATCCTCCATCATTAGCCATCGCATGGTCCCTCCCCGTCCACAATGACCATATCAGCTGACTGCTATGTTGCAGTCACTTAACGTTTTGGCAGTGCATACAATTTCTGTCATGGAAAACCATTCTTACAGTCAAAAATTTTAGCTGCCTTTGATGAGAGAAGCATTTTGTCCTTTAAAAACAATCACACTGTATACTTTTGTCATTCATTTCATCTCTCTTCCCCTGGGCTCTATTTTCGGAAATAATGAGGAACAGATGTAGTACAGGGCCCAGATGAGTTTTACAAGGCACTCCAGCAAATGGAGGACAACACTAAGGTTGGCTGCTATGTTTTGTGGTCAAAAGACAAAACTGCAAAACCTAGGATCAGGTCCACCCATGACTCCAATCTCTTTGAATACTGAAGCTGTCAAAGCAGTCTCCAGCTTTTGCTATTTGGGTTCTATACTCACCAGTTCCTCCAGCTCTCACGTGGAGGTTCTCCACTGGATTGGATGACAGCGTCTGCCATGGGTCATTTACAACGAATATGGAATCAACATCACCTCACCATGGCGACCACATTCAGGATCTGTTCAAGCTGAATCCTGTCCGTAGTGCTATACAGTTGCGAAACATGGACATTGTGCTGCTCAGACTGGGCAGTGCTGGAAGCTTGACACACAAAATGTCAATGTCATATCGGGCATAAAGTGGAATGACTTTATTTACAATGCAGATGTTTATGGTCGCTCCAGTCTACAGACTACTGGGTCCATTGTCCGCAGACAGCCTCTAACAACACATCCAAAAAGTGCAAGAATGCCCCAAGACATTCTGGCCAACACTGTTCTCCAAGTCTTGTAACATCCAGAATAAAATTACACCAACCAAGGGGTGGAGCTAGCCCAGAGGCAAACCCCCTATTACATGGGTGCATCAAGTGTGTTCCAACATTGGACTTTCAGCCTGTCAAGCCCTTGTAGCCACACAGGAACAGACCAAATGGCTAACAATTACTACTGCCAACCATTTGGCTAAGCATTGAAGAAGGAGGGAGAGATGTACCTCTCTGTGACCAGTCAGCTCTCCAAAGACCACCAACAAGTTCTCCATAGACTACAAACCATTTTGGAAATCTTTATTTTCTCTTTTAAAAGAAAAAGGGTAATTAATCTGCTAAGCAACATTTTGATTCTTTTGGATTGCTCCCCCCCACAAAAGCAACTTGGGACAGGACCTGAGCCAGTGTAAATTGCCATCGCTCCACAAATTTCAGCAGGAGGATGAGCTGCTCCAAGAAGTTCTTTAGGCCCATCTGATTTCCTAAAAGACTTAACACTTCATAAACTCAGCTGTCAAATTCAGTTTGTCCCTTGAACCAGACTGCAGCATGGAAGTGTTAACATGTAGAAACACCAGCGAGAAGGGAGAATCAGGACAGCTGCCTACTATAACCACACCACCTTTGGCTATTCTGACCAGTGCTATTTACAGGCAGCATGCAGTGAATACTTAACAAGGGCACATTGTATAGTGTTGCCATATGAAATTGGGTAGCATCCCTTTATACAGTTTGGAAACCATTTACGAGCCACTGTCTTCTACTGAAGCCATCGAAACAGCAGCAAAGCAGCAATGTACGTAAGTAGCTTAGCTACATACAATATACAAAACTAATACATACAGTGTTTTGGAATCCAACTGTGCCAGTGTCTTCGCTGTCTATGCAACGTCAAGACAACACCTTCCGAATAGACTCACTTTCATTCTGCTAACAATCCATGTGGCAAAGTGCTGGTTCTGAAGTTTTCAGCAGCTGAATTTCATTTTCCTTTACTGTATGATAATCTCATTAGCTCTGAGAGTTCACATAAGAGGCATAGGAGAGTAGTTGTCAACAAGATACAACAGTATTGCCAGCCTCGAGCCTTAAACACATACAAATCACAAGGCAGGTCTCCAAAAACCACAAGATTGGCTTAAATGTACGATTCTGAAAATAAAAATTTGTTTTTTTATTTGCTCTATTTTTTGAGCATTTAGGGCAGGGTGCACCAAGGTGCACTCCTTCACCATCCAGCACACTGACTGTTACAATAGTATTGCCCCAGAAGCATAGGTACTAGAAGAATGCTCCAGTCTCACAACAATGCTTTCCTAGTTTTAGTATTTTTCTAGTCCATCTGAGAACCTGAGGTTCCCCCCTTCTTCATTAGGGACAGTTGGAATTGCAGAGAGTTTTGCAGAGAAAATGGACATCGGGGTTTATTTACCATTTTATCACCTGTGGTTTATTTCAGTTCTGCAAAACTGATCTCTCCCAGGTGCAGAACAATTTGTGAAACTCACTTTTAGGAAATTCTGAGCATTAATGCTATCATTAAGCGCCAAACCAAACCGTCATGCCAGTCATTCCTTTGGGATGTCTCCAGAGGCCTGCTCTCCTGCCCCACCATAACTAATTGCTTGAAAAATGGAATTACATTCATTGGTGAAGCACATGTAAAACCAACCACTATCACATTACTCTCAAAGTAACATTCTCACCACTACAAGCACATCTCAAACATAACTGGGCACATTCAAGTGAAACACCAAGAATTTGTGAACAGAGAAGGTATTTATCAGAGCTGAGTGGGAACTGGAGTTCCCAATCTGTGGAAAATGTTGAAAAAAGTTTTGGAATGGGAACCAAAAATCCAAATTGTGACATTGTTTGTGAAACAGAATTCCATTTGAGAAAATTCAGGGCAGTTAGGGAACCAGTCAGCCTGCCCATCTACCAGCTGGCTGGAAGGAAGCAGCAGGCTGACCAGTCAGCCAGCCTACCTACCTAGTCTCCAAAAAGAGTTTTGATGGGGTCACCACATTCTTGTGGGAGATTTCAATTCCATAAAATCAGCATTTTCTGATGGGAAAATTTTTTCCTTGAAAATTTTTGTTTTTAGCAGTTCTGGTATTTAGGAAAAACCTTTAAAAGCAAGTATGTTCCAAGCAAAACTAGAGGCTCTGTTCTTAACTTACATTTTTGTACTGAGAAGATGACTGTATCATGCATTAAATTCAGGCACTACTTGGTAATCTCATCCCGGAAGGGAACAGGACAGAGAGGAAAGACACCAAATGTTTCATGAAAACACATGGTCATGAAATTTGCTTTTTGCAGGCTCTGTCTGACAGAATGGCTGAACTAACCTCTTGGTCCACTTCGTAAAAGTCAGACATTCTGACTGTGAAAGACATGCTGCTGCTTTTGTCCCCCACACTTCAGATGAGACACTAAGGATTTGGATCCAAGTTAGGCCTCTTTTAACATTTCTGCTCAGGTCAAAAGATCCTCAAAGATCATCCTGAAAAGCATCCAAGAAAAATACTAACTCTGCAGGCTCAGTAAGACAACAGGATTTTCAGTGGGTCCCACCCAGAACAGATGTCATTATCACAGCCACTCTTTGCTGAAGTGGCTTTTGTAATTCCCCCCTTGCTTTGTGTTCATTTTCCTTCAACAAAGGATAATGCTTTACTTGTACATATCCACTTTATCCAAAAATCTCAAAGCACTTTACAAACATTAAGTAAGCTTCACTGTCCTGTGAGGTAAAGTAGTATCTTGTTTCCACTTTGCAGCTGGAATTGAGGGACAGACAGTTTAAAGTGATGTGCTCAAAGTTACACAGGAATTCTGTGGCAGAGTCCAGATTAGAGCCCAGCTGACCCCAAACCATAGTCCCATATACTAATCACTTGCCCAACCAATACAGACTAGCCCCATTAGACAAAAATATGTTTGGTAACAGTTAGTTGTAATCCTGTTAAAAGATAAACAAGTCTTCAAGATAAACCTTCCTTGGCACTGAAATTTTCATGCATGACAGTATCAAAGACAAATATCGTGATTTAGGTTAGGATTTAAGATGGCTGCAAAACTGAAAATTCAATGCAGTGAGTCCCAGATTAGGTCCAACAGTACTTTTAAAATATTAGGCAGAAACAACAACTACTAATAGAGGCGGTGTTGGCAAGAGCACTGGTCCGGGATTCAGAAAACCTGGGGTCTATTCCTGATTCTGCCACCGGCCTACCGGGTGATTTTGGGCAAGTTATTTCCCCTCTGTGCCTCAGTTTCTCTGAAAATGGAGTAATGATAGTAAAGTTCTTTGAGATCTATGGATGAAAAGCCCTACAAAAGAGCTAGATATTACCACCACCTCTAATCCAATACTATTTAATCCAGTATAAATTTTCAACTGTCTGAAAGAGACTTAGCCACTAGCCAATATCTTTAAAAAGAAAGAATTTGTACTGCCAGGGAGATTTGTGGATTTAAAAAAACATAAAACCTGTTAGATCATATGTTGAAAGCCGTTATGTTCTTAAAATGTTCACTCTCAGTATCCCCACCCTAGACTGACTTCTAAAGGAGGAACAAACATGCACACACTCACTTGTCTCAGGATCCCAGGCAGAGCAACCCCCTCTTTTTCTTGCCCCGTTTGCCTATAATCAGGATTTGAAGCTCTTCAGCACATTCCATTCATGCTCAATATAAATAAATACAAAAGTTTGGAAAGCTTGGACTGCAGCCAGGTTGCTTGGTTAACTGGACCCTTTGTGGAGTTTGAAGGGTGTTTTTAAAAAGAGGAAGGAAAGAGATCAGTTTAAAAATGTTGGCTCAGCCTTGGAGTATTTCCTCCCAGAGCTCTGGCTAAACCTCCGCACAAAAGCCTGGACTAGGAGACTATTTAACGGAGAAGGGACTCTGCATTGCTCCTCTCCTCTTGGACTAGGAGAGAGATCCCCAAACAGAGCTTGGAGGCTTTGAAACCATGCTTTTCATTTGGGCTTTGGCTTTTATTTTAGTGCTTCAGGAGCAAGCTTTTTCAGGTAAGTGATTCCCAGCTTGAAAGGAACAGACTGTACGATAACTAACTTTTTGCGTGAAGGGCTTGCATGGGGAAAAAAGTAGATAAATTTCTTTGTATAGGTGCTGAAATCAAGTCAACAAGGATTTTATGTGAAGATGACATACGCAGTGTTTGTAAAGCACTATATAGGAGAGGTTCACATTTTGTGCTATTAAAATGCATGTGAGCATTACAGTTCTAGTTAGAAATGTTACAGGATAGGAGATGTTTCACCACTCATGAAACATACCATCATTGAGCTATTGCAGAAATTTAGAACTACATCCACAGGCTGCTTCTAATGTCCTGCATGTTTATAATTATAGCTGTGGCAGTCTTAAATAATAACGTACATATAAAATCATCTTGAACTAATGCCATATGGGCACTGGGAGATCAATGTCCCAGGAGATCAGAAAGACGTTTCCTTAGGGGTGGAGGAAAATCTACTTTAAATTTTCCATTAGTAACAACAAATTCTGTTTCTGGTGCTTTTGCATTATTGACTTTTACCTGTTCCTGAGCTGTCTAAGCACATAACTCTAAGCATGCTGAAACCACTGTGATGATGAGCCTAGAATAAGCATGTAGACAGAAAGCACACTGGTATCTATGTTTAATTTTTATTAGTAGTACATCTAGCTCTGGGCTACCCTCTAACAAAATTGCAGCTGCTTTTCTGGTGAGCACTGAAATCTATTCTCAAGCAACATTTCCATTTGGCTGGTTCAACGATTTATAGTCCCCACGTAACCACAAACCTTGCATTGCCAAATGTTTGTTTTATGTGTTTTTTAATAACTAGAACCAATCGTTATTTACCCTTTCCTATTACTTCTTCACAGCACTTAACTTTTTGGATTTTATGACAAGGGAGCAGGTTTTCTTTACAACCAAAACAGTTTCTGAAAAACCAGTGGTACCTTTCCCCTCCCAAACCTAGGCCAACCTTCGCTGTTATTGTACAAGCCTACATCTTTCAGGGATTATGCCAGCTTTCAGCCTAGAATGGGGCACTATCTTTCCTTCACTTTATAGGAGCTCATTACCCTTTCCTGCATTATTGTGGCTTTCAAGTAGGGCTGGCTGCAAAACAGTGTTTGTGTTTCATGAAAGATTCTGAAATGTTGAAATTTGTTTTCATTCTGATCCAAACAAACATGAGCAAGACTGTCCCAATAGCCAATATACCAGGGACAGCTCTAGGGATTTTGCCACCCCAAGCACGGCAGGCAGGCTGCCTCCGGCGATTTGCCTGAGGAGAGTTCGCTGGTCCTGTGGCTTCAGCGGGTCCTCTGAAGCTGTGGGACCAGCGGACCCTCCACAGGCAAACCGCCAAAGACAGCCTGGCTGCTGCCCCCACGGTGCCGGCAGAGCACCCCCCGCGGCCTGCCACCCCAAGCACACGCTTGGCATGCTGGGGCCTAGAGCCGCCCCTGCAATAGACCAGGGTATTGATTGGGAGCAGTGGCTTGAACGTGGGCCTTACACCCTAGTCATCAGGTTATGGGTATTCTGGGCCCTCTCTCTCCTGCCCCAACCTGAGAAAGTTTTCTCTGAACTAATACACCTCCAAAAATTGGCATTTTCCACCAAAATCATGCATCTCTGAAAAATTCTCAACCTGCTCTACTGAGAAGTAGCTTGAAGACGACTAGTGGTGGCATGGAGTCTCCTAGATTAACACACATATGCTCCCTACATAACAGCAGTGCTTTGCTATGGTTTGATGGGCTATTCGATGGGGTTCTGCTGCTGCTAAGGTGTACTAGGCAGTCTGGTGCACTGCAACGGCTGCCCCCTCAGAACAACGAGTTCATTCAACTCATTCAAGTACTCCAGCGTGATACCCCAGGCTGGGCAGCTCTTTAAGGTGCTCAGTGGGCTGTTCTGAACTCAGTGCTGAATGACCTTAGATCAGCAACCAGACCTGGATGATCAGCATGCCTGAGTATTTGAGAGAGAAAAAAACTGCTTCAGATCAGTCTATTCTTGCCAAGATTGGCTGCATGCATCTTACAATTGCACAGTGATGTGCTTTGAATCCAAGAGTCTACACTCCACTGAATACATTTCTCAGCTGGAGAAGCAAATCTATAGTTCAGATTTTAAGAGCATTTCCACTGTAAGCTAGATTTTTGTCCTCTATCCCTATGTCATAAATCATTTGAAAGTTAATTCACATTCCCCTGTCACGGACATTTAATCTCCATATGCAACTCCAGAAGTGCCAATACACAGCCTTCAACATATGCAGGGGTAACCTTTGAATGGGCTAGAGTTTACTTCACTGCCCTTTTTCTAGTGCCTAAAAAAAACCCAATTCCCATAGCAAAGCACAAGGAGACCCCAAATTCAGTCACTGAGGATTTTTAGCAATGAATGCATAAGGGCAACAAAATCAACTCCAAAAAAAGAATTCAAGTAAATCGCATCTTTACATAATCTTATCATGATAAAGCAGCATAAGTAACTTAAGTTTTACAACATAACATGGCTACTTTATAATCCACATATATTAGCTTCACAGTTATAAACAAATTAAATCTAAATAGGTCAGTCTCCACAGAAATGGAGTGAGAATTAACTCAAGAGTTCCCAAAAGCAAAGGTTGAGTGCACTCAAGTCTGAGTTAGTCTTTTATCACCAAAATCTATACAGTCTGCTGAGTCTAAAGCACTGCAACAACATCTTCTTTCCTCTTGCTTGTCAATACCTCCAGCTGAAATCCATGCAGACTCTTCCTCTGCTGAAATCACTCAGTTAGCTAGTCAGCTAATTAACCAACCAACCAACCACTCGCTTTAAGTATGTAGATAAAAGACCCCTGCAGCAAAACCCTTCAGAGTTAGGGGGAAAACAGCCTGCTTTCTGCTCTGGATTCAGCTTCTCCCAGCCCACACAGGGCACATGGCCTTTTGTAAAACAACTGTCATGACTGCTTGCCCTCATGGAGTCTGAGTAGAGCTACAGGGAACTTATTGAGCACAGTCAAAACTACCACACCCAATTCCAGAAATTCTAATTGTGCATCTGCTTAGCAACAACAAACCAGACAACTCATTCCTACCCCCATAGATCTCTTTAAGATCTATCTTCCTATTAAGCACCTAGGTTACATGGACATTGTTGTCTGGGAGAGGGAAAAGGAAGGTTGGCACAATTGAGGGGATATGTGTCTGGATACAGGGAGGGCTCTGAGCAGAATAAGATCATAAGTACAGGGTCAGTGCTACCATTAAGGAGAACTAGGTGGTTGCCTAGGGTGCCAAGATTTGGGGACACCAAAAAGCGGTGCCCCCAAGTTTTTTGTTTTTTTTTTTTTTTACAGCGGTTCCTCCCCAGGCACACAGTCGCTACTCCACTCCTCCCACCTCCCAGGCTTGCAGTGCCAATCAGCTGTTTGGCCAGAGGGGTGGAGGGGTGGAGAGCTGCCCCAGGGCTGCCTCAGGGTGGGGGAGAGCTGCCACAGGGCTCCCCATCCCGGCTCACCTCTGCTCTGCCTCCTCCCCGAGCATGCCGCCCCCGCTCTAATTCTCCCGCCTCCCAGGCTTGCGGCGCCAAACTGCTGTGGGTGGGAAGGTACTACACAGCTCCCCAGAGGTGGGGGAGGGGGGGAGTTGCCGCAGAGCAGAAAGCTGCTGCAGGGCTTGGGGGGGCAAGGTGGAAGTTTCACCTAGGGTGCAAAACTTCCTTGCACCTGCCCTGCATAAGTACATCCATGCTGGGTCAGACCAATATTCCATCTAGCCCAGTATCCTGTCTTCCAACAGTGGCCAATGCTACATGCTTCAAAGGGAATGAACAGAACAGATAATCAAGTGATCCATCCCCTGTCACCCATTCCCAGCTTCTGGCAAACAGAGGGTAGGGCCACTTCAGGGTAGGGCCTGCCTATCCTGGCTAATTCCCATTGATGGACCTATCCTCCATAAACTTATCTAGTTCTTTTTTGAACTTTGTTATAGTCTTGGCCTTCACAACGTTCCCTGACAAAGCATTCCACAGATTGATTGTGCATTGTATGAAGAATCAGAGGTCTGAAGAAGGGATCCAAGTAGGATTGGGCTTTTTACCAGATTTAATAAACCCTTCAAAATTCCATGTTCCAGACTTTACATTCTATTAAGTAAAGTTTAGTTTATTATTAAATTCTGTGGCCTTTATAATCTTAACTCCCAAGAAAGCCAGGGGTCAGGTGGAATTTATAAACCCTGTGCTGTTCAGCTGTATATATAACTATAGTTGATCTGCTCTGGCTGAAGGAAGCATTGGGTTTAAATGTTGGAATCTTGTATATCTTCAATGTACAAGGTCCTCTTTAACTAGCAAAATTGCAATATTAGGCTTCCACTGCATTTTTGGAAGTGGATGGCTGACAGTGGAAAAAATCACATAAAAGTAATAGTGGACTTCATTACTGCAAATAAGGTCTATTGTTACTTTTCCACAGCTTGTCTGCAACTCAGCTGTCAAAATATTGCAATCATCCTGCAATTCAAGTAAAGCCTTAAATATATCGTATTTACACCACATGGGAGATGGTACAATAGGAAAATGTAATCTACAGCAAGCTCCCAGGAGTAGCTAAGTATTGTCAGGGGAAAAAACAAAACAAAACAAAACACGAAACAAAACACACAAACAAACACCTTTGCCCCAGACAAAGGTTGCAAAAACATCAATTACTCCCACTGTACTGTGCTATTTCCAGTACAAGCTACCTACTCACACAAACAGCCCATACAAACTACATTCAGTATGGAGTTGACAAGCTAGCCCCAGAGCCTTCTGGCATGAGAGGCTACAACAGCTTTCACTCTCCTATTTACTAGATACAAATTAAGAGATATGTCTCCTTAAGCCGAGAGACAATTTCTGTCTCCTTATCTACTGTAAGAAAGATAGGGTATAAAACAAACCTAGTTAAGCAACTGCTTAATGGAGTATGTGTACCACCTTTCTTGGGGTTCTTTTAAATTCAATTGCTTAACACAAGAACAGGATTCAAGAGATCAATTTAGTTTTATTATACATTCTTAACAGCAGCAACTAATAATGATAATATGTGATATAAGAAATCAAGAAGTGGTATTGGACTATGATTTGTCTATATCCACAGTAGAAAAATAATTTCTTATATTCAGTCACTATATTGGTGACTTTTTAGATCTTATGACTAATTGTTGCTCATAACAGGGCCTCACTTGTGTCAGTTGGTTATCAGCTCTGGTGTTGCGAACACAACAGAGGAAAAACAAATCAAAGCTAGGTCACAAAACAATTGGGTCAGTTACTCACATGCCAATTCACCAAAGTTTCCCTCCCAATGGATCTATGGCAGTCAACCCTTGTTACCCATTTCTTAATTAACAATATTAGTCCTAGGATCTTACTAACTCCTACAGATGGAGCACAGTTCAAAAAGCTTGCACTCTTGGTCTCATTTTATGTCTACATACACCTAGGACTTGAAAGGCTGTGTGAAGCCATTGACTATGATAGACACACATATACTGTTCTATAATCCTAGTTAACAGTACCTTATTCAGTTTTAAAGTTACTTTACAGCAATCTTGACTGGAACCAGTTGCAAAACAAGACACCCTGTAACTCTGTGACAATCTTTAGAACATATACAGGAGCATATACATTTCCTTACTAATTAGGTACTCTGTTTCAGGAACTGATCAATTAACTGATTTGGGTCATCACTCAAGAAAAAGTCTGTATATTACTTATTAATAATCAGTCATCAGTTTTCAGCTCCATTATTGTATCAGGTGAAGTGAGGGGTGGACACAAGTACCATCATCTTTTCCCAGTGCGCTAGCAGGAAACCTATATTGCTGAAAAATGGGAAGACAGTTGAATGTGCCTCTCCAAGACAGGCACTTGATGTCACCAGGAGGGCTCCCAGGCCTGGACCCCAGTCTGCTCTCTTCAAGTTGTCTTTGGCTTTCCGGAAGCAATGTGCCGAAGGAGAAAGGTAGTTTTATCCTATTTCTGCTGAGTGGCGCAACTTGGTTCCTTTTCTTGGAGGTGCAGACATGGGCAAATCAGATGGTTACTCACACTTCTTCCAAAGATTCAAAATCTCCAACCAAAATGTAAGTCTTCCTCTCTCACCATCCAATCAGGAAACAAGACATCAGACACCCACCCCTATCTTAATGTTTTGTAGCAGCACCCATCACTCCAATGACTGAGTGCCTCAAAACATCAGATTAGTCTTCTAAAAACTCTAGTGTATAGTAGCACAAGTGCCACTACATGCTGCTTATTTTCCTTCCAGATGAAGTCATCCATACACTGCTATCCACTGACAATGGTCTTATACAAGTGCCAGATGCAATCTCCAAAACAAAAAATATATTTATAACAAATAAAATAGAGGGGCACATCTCCAAGGCTCTAGGCACCCATCCCATAATTTACACAACCAAATAAAGTTAATCCATTTAACTAAACTCCCCTCCCCTTTCATAAATCTGCTTTCCTCCAAAAGCCCACCTCTGCAGCAGTTTGCACAAGTAGATTGGCAGCATGGCCTGGAGGTCAATAGTCTTGGGCTATTTTGGACGCATGTTCCAGAATCCAGGGCAGAAGACCTGTCACAGAGTATGTTGTACCACTTGCCCCCTCTCTTAAAATCACTGTTGTCGTACGGAACAAGAAAAAGGCTAGTCTCTCAAGTACCAACATCCTAGGGCTTGTCTACACAGTAGATTAATGCACTCTATGGGGTGTGTGATTTCTAAAACACACTAATGTGTTGCACATTCATTGGTTTGCATAGACTCTGCTGGAAAGCACTAAAGGTTCCCCTCTGCACTTTAATGTAGAACCATTTCAAACAGCACCACGTTAAAGCACACCAGCAGGGTCTGCAAGGACCAGTTAGTGTGCAAACCATTAGTGCACTTGCAAAACCACACCTCCGTAGAGTGCATTACCTCACTATGTAGGCAAGCCCCTAAGACATTTAAGGCTTTATAGACCAAAGCCAACAGCTTACACTGAACCCAGAAACAAGCAAGCAGCCAGTGCAGATCATGGCGCACCAGCGACACATATATCACTGAAGCATGGGCCACTGCATTCTGTATCAGTATAAACCTCCAGATAGAAGCAAGTAGTTGCCCCAGGTAGAGTGAATGACAGTAATTCCCCCATGGGGTGACAAAGGCATGGATCACAACAGCAAGATCTGCATCCAGATTAAATGGTTGCAGTCTCCTGGACAGGTGCAGATAGCAAAAATATCCTTGGACCCTGCTGTTTCTGATTTTGCCGCCAAACAAAATACTTAGAGGCACCAAACAATGTTGCACAACACATGCACGCATGGCAGAAACAATGCCAACAAGGAAAACTAAGGGCTGGTTTTGTAGTGTGCCTATTTCTTATGTTGTCTCTATCTGTTTTATTAACTCCTCTGGATACCCAATGCATCGGAATTTCTTGTCTTGGTACTTCCCTTTTTCAAGGAAAGGTGTTTAGCATTTATAGCAGGTACTGCATCAATAGCCCTGGAGATTGAAGTCCTAGAAATTATTTTAAAACTTTTTACACTTAATGGGTAAATTCCTCCTCTCCAGTCTGCACTGCAGACCTTTACCTGTAGTTTGGGTCACTTTTGCGTATTCTACACTTGCTCTTTTTATAGAATTTGCAACAATGTTCTGCATTGCGAGTTGGAGGAGAATCAACATGCATTTGTGCCGATATGCAAATCCTTGCAGCTACCTCTGGAATGGAGCACAGAAGACTATGCACAATATACCATAAACTCAAAACAATCTTTGCATGTAACTTATTACTCCACTGAGCCTCATCAATCTAAATTCCTAAAATCCAATAGCTGAACGTTGTATCTTAACTGGAGGTTGGGGGTGTGCGGATTGTAGCAGACCCAGTTAGCGATATGACGAGTTCATCCAGTACCTCTAACCCTGGAGATGTGAGCATAATTGAGACTTGGAATTCATGAAAGCTGAGTGATGCCCCTAGGTAAGGCCCTAACCAGCACTGATCCACATCATAAAAATCACCATATATAGTCTACCAAGTTAAGCATGGCAAACAGGGGCTCAGGGCAGGGCAGAGCAGAGCAGGATCAACTATCTGAAGCTTGCAATGGGCCTATTTTACACTAAACCTCCAGTTAGCTAACCACATCAGTCCCGTTTTCGTAAAGTGTATAATTTTCTGGGACAACAAGTTATTTAAAGTGGAGCACAACACTGTATTTAGATATGGAATCATTTAAGCAGGGAAGGGCAAAGTCCTTGGGAGGTCAGGGCTTCTAGAAACCTCTCAGACTGTTGTTTTGGTTCACCATGAACTTTTCGTAAACCCCCTCTAACCTCCCCACAACCCCATGGGAGAGAGTCATTAAAGGACACTTGTGCTATGTATCAGGATTAGAAGGATCCTTATATTCAGTTGTACACCCCCTCCCCCAACATACATAGCCGTTATCTGCATCAGTTACACCTTTCCTCTCCCCTGATATATTATTCCCTTCTTCACCTTTTGGATATTGTCAAGCTCTCATACTTGCAATCTGGTTCCTGTTTTAGTCTCACTTGTCTGTCATTTAGCTTGCAGTCTTCTCTCTCTTTGATTTGTTCCCTGCCCCCCCCCCCCCCCCTTCCCCACACACACTTGCTTGAGCAGATCACAAACCCAGTAACATTTCAAAGCCTCTGGGGTGATGAAATGAAGTATAGTGAGTGTTGCAGATGCATCAATTTGAAGGTCAGAATGGACAATTATGATCATTTAACCTGACCTTTACAGGCCACAGAATCCCACCTAGTAATTTCTGCAGCAAGCCCATAACTTCCGTTGAGCTATCTGCTTTTCATGTAAAGACTACAAGTAATGGAGAATCCACCACATCCTTAGGTAAATCGTTCCAATCGTTATTTACTCTCACTTTTTAAACAAATTTATTTCTAGTCTGAATTGGTCTAGCTTCAGCTTCCAACCATTGGACCATATTATGCCTTCTTTTAGGCTGAAGAGCAAGTTACTATCAGAAATTTTTTCACCAGGTAGCTACTTGGAAGCTGAGTTTGCTTATCCCTAATACTAAATCAAGTTAATGAAGTTTGAGTTTTTTGTGAAATAAATAAAATTATCTAAAGCTTTCCACTTATTGCCAGGGGAACGATAAGTGATCTCTGTAAATTGGGAATTGATCCTGCGCAAATAGGCACACATTTAATGGAAGGCACATTTGGAAGATAATCACTACATGGATCAGAGTGGGTTCTGTATTTCATATTTTTATTGGAGTCAATGACATTACTAATCTTAATCACTTCATCTCCAGTGGGATTTTTCTTATGTGAACAGCGTCACTCCACTCTTGGCTACAGTCCAACAGTACAACTGTCTGTTATATTTTAAGATAAAGCAGATTTTTCTCTAGTTTGACATACATATATCTGATTATTAAAAGATTAAATGTTGATTCAAGTGTCCTGTTAAATAGCTTGGCTAAATCTACACCTGGGTGTGGGCAGCTGTTGTGCCAACTTCCCTTCCCACTAGTCTTCTGCAAACAAATAATCAGTCTTGACCTGCAATGCTGTCATAGGCCTCTATGTCCTTATTCTAACACAAGCACATTCTCAGGACTAAACTAGGAAGATCTTTTACTTGTGAGTTGAACCAATAACATGACATCCTAATGGAACACTGATCTTGGGAGTAACAAAGGGTTTGTCCTGACTGCAAAGTCAACTCAAGATATAACTTGAGTGTTGTCCTTAACTTGAGTCCCATCCATGCACAAAAACCCATGTGTGGTGGTGCTTTTAACTCAAATTGGCTGAAGTGTCAGTGGGAAAGACTAAGCTCAGATTAGAACTACTCATCAGTGCTAACATGACCCTCTGCAGTTTGGATACAAGCTATCTCCACATGAGTGGTGTTAGTCCTCCAATGCCTTCCCACAATTCCCTCCATCTGCCCAGAAAGGACAAACATTGAATTTTTTTTCCCAGTGAACTGTGAGACACATAAAGCAGCTCAACTTACTGCCATGCAAAGAACCATGGGACATGCCCCCAGAAGCCTTAGTGCCACCCGTTGGTGAGTGCAGTGCCAGTGGGACACAGCCGCTCAAATGTTACAATATTTCATTGTGTGGCTGTTCTCCCCGGAGCAAGGCTAACTCCAAAGGAATAGCTTGAGTGTAGATAACGAGTTAACTCTGCAGTGAAGACGTACCCACAGAGGGGTGCAAGTAGATTTTTTGTTTGTTTAGCTTGCTATGTCACAGCCAGCTTTTGAAAGCAATTACAGGAAATTAGTGTTACAACTGGGATTAGACTGGCTCATATGCATATCTACAGCTGAGAGCACTTCCCTACATGTCATCAAGCAAAAAGAGTTTCAGCTGATGAGCCATGTTATGTCTGAAATCACTATGTAACCCAATATCAAAATGTACACATCATTTACTGGTACAGCATGGCAAACATTCAACCCATTACTGAAAGTTATGGGCCTGATTATCTGTCACCGTGTGTAGTCATTTACACCAGTTCAGTTTTCATCCAACTATAGTAACAGTGGGACTGCTAGCGTAGACAAGGCACATGTGGTTGCTGAAAAGCCAGCAGCCACATCACCCAAACCTGGTGCTTCATGTTGGCAGCCACCCGAAGCTCTGTCTACATCACTTGTTCCTAGGGTGGCCAGACAGCAAGTGTGAAAAATTAGGATTGTGGGGGGAGGGAAAAATAGGAGCCTATATACAAAAAAAAGACCTAAAAATCGGGACATCTGGTCACCCTATTTGTTTCCACCAGTGGTAGCAATAACCAGCAGCAGTAACACTGGAGACATTGGAAAAAACAATTGTTAAAAGAGCTGGGGCTGATAACTTTAACAGCATATGGAAGCTATCTGCAGACAATGACAGAGTGCAACTGTTTGTAAGGGGAGGAATGAGCCCAAGGTGGGTCAGGTATAACAGCAGCCATGGCCCTAAAAACCTCACCAACGTTTGCAGTGTTATTTCACATTAGCCTTTTGGCTAAGCTCAAATCAAGTGACAGTTAATTACTGTAACCATCCCCTATTAAAAGACTAAGTTCTGTCCTCTAGGGATGGAAAAGAGCTACTAGACCAAAATCCATCCCAAATTACTCCATCTCTTTCCTACATTTCCATGAAAGAAAGATTTTTGGTAAATCTCTGAATCAACTGCTAACAATTTCCTGGTCCCTCTATAGTTACAAGCTGTACCACAAGGAATTTAAAGTTACTCAACTCATTGGCATAGACAAGTCAGTACAGAGATTTTAATCAAGAGAAAGGGAATGGGGGAAAAAAGAGGACAGCATAGTGCATGTAGCAGCCTTTTAAAAGTTTCCAACTGCATATACAATGGTCATAGAAACTGTAACTCTTGATAGCACGAGAATGTAGTTCCCTGTTACTGCAAAAAGACTAAGTTTTCTGAAAAATAAGCCTTCTTAATAGTTAAGCTATTTCACATAGAGTTGTAAAAAACATTTGAATATTAAGATGTCGACCTCCAGAGCGACTAGTTTGGGTTTTAAGAGTCTGCTTAGCATTTCGCTTGCAAGAAATAGACTCTATCCCAGGGCTCTTGGTCTTTGAGTTTGGAGAAAAATTTGGCCCCAAACTACTGATTTTTCCTCCAGATTGAAACATTATTGCAAAACGTCTAGTCTGCTAAGTAAATACAACTGCTTGGAAGACAAGATCATTACGTCAAAGTTTTGTCTCTTGGAGAATAGCCTGACAACCAGAGGTCAATCATATATACATACACATATCCCTTAATTTCCAAGAGTGACTAGTGATTTTGAGTGCCTAATTTGAAACATTGTCCCACCCTCTGAAAACCAGGCCCCTTTAAGCTATCAAATTGAGCACCCCTCGAAAAAGTCACGTTATTTTTGAAAAGGTAGTTATCTATGTAACCGTGTATAAAAGCTATGTATTGCAGTACAAAGAGCAGTTGGCCTTCAAGAGTTCTTTATAATAAACTGCCTATCAAGATTTTACTCCGGGAGAGTATGTAGATTCTACTGCACTTCTAAATCCGAGTTTTCCCACATGACTTTTCTGAAATAGCAGAGCACGTGCATGGGAACACCAGAATTGTTCAGGTGTGCTTTGGCTACATGGGTATGATTTGTAGCTGCTGACTTATTCTTGACCTAGCTCTTGTTAACCTATTATAGTAGCACTCTCCCCCACCCACAGCTTATTCCTGAAACAAACTCCATAAAACACACGCTAAAGGAGTCCGAGTTTCAGAACCACCTTTAGATATAATTCTTACCCAGCTATCTTGAGACAGTCTTTGTATTACACTCTGACTGTCCTCTTGATCTCCCAATGAAGTGTACCTGCCCTACTTTGGAAGGACTGCTGACTCATCCTGGCCCCACCCAGAGCACATCTGTTTAGAGTAGCACTCAGGTCAAGCAGCATCATGTTGAGGTGCTGCCTACAGAATAGAATCTCACTGGCACCCAGACAGACAAAGCAAAGTAAAGGCAAAAAGCTCATTCTTTGAAGAAGGCCTAATTGTATCATCCCTGCTTCTAACTCCCATTTTGCCACAACATAGTCAGCAGTAGTCTCCATGGCTGCTACATCAGGGCCAAGATGAAAGGAAAATTTAGTTGTTCCAGGCACTGCAGACTGTTGGAGGAGTTAGAGAAGGAGAGAACCCCAAGGTCACAGTCGATGTCCAGCAGCACAAGTAGTTACCTTTCCATTCATTCCAATAGAGCCCTGTGTTTTCTATAAGCTACAGGAACGTTATAAGGATCATAATGAGAGGAGGCAGCATTGGCTAAACACTAACTTCTTTGCATTCTGTTTCCATAAAGTGAGTAAACTCAAAGGAATCTGACTCTTAAGTTAAAGCTGACCAAAGGCTACTTTAACAAATGTACACCACAGATGTTGGGTCTCTACTCAAACCTTCCCATATCCTCCTGATCCAGCCACCTACCATTAGATTATCCCAGTAATCCACACTAAAGAGAATAATATTCCATTGTGGGATTTTTACATGGGGGTACCTTCCTGCATTTGCTGTACTAAGCTCAGAACAAAAAGAAATCAGTGTACATCATAGGCTATTATAGATGGCAACATTGTTTTCCATTTGCATGAATTATGTGAATACCACACACTTTACTTTTGCAGCATTTACTCATTGTGGTTAAACCTGGGGAAGTTCTCAACAAGCTGAATTAGAAACTGTTTACTTCATATCTGACCCGCCACTATGCTCTGTTAATAAGTCAGCTTTGCCGATGAGAACACTGCATATATGAGAATCATACATGTAACTTTTGACAAGAATAGCAGCAGGCAAGGTACACGTGCAATTCTCCTTGACCTAGGTCTTCTAGACAGAAAAAGGCTGCAATTTGCCATGCTGCTGAATCAGATCAGGCTTAAACCTGTAAATATTGGAGCCGGAGAGAGATTTGATTATCCTCTCTCAGTAGAATGGAGCTTAGCCCATTATGATAGTCTTGCATAACTGTCAAGCTCTAAGTGCATATGAGAAATTACTGTTTCATAATTGATCTATGCAGTCAATTCTTATAGCCAGACTCTGGTTTTACTTCTAGTTAAGACAGCATAAAAGTGTTTCCAGAACATCAATAGTAGCAAAAAAATATTGATGACTGTAGGGTTCTATATCCATTTGCACAATAGTTAGTAGCTATGTACAAGCCAAATTCCAGCAGTCCTTACCGAGAGTTAAATTGACATATTACTTTAGTAGGATTCAGTCCCAGCAGCACCACCTATTGGTGAATTCACTGAAACAAACCAAAATCTACCTTCAAAGAGAAGAATGGAAATGGTCTTTATTTAAGCATTGACTAGCCCATTTTAAAATAAAGACCAGATCACATTGTAGATTAGCAAAAATTAATCTAGTGTGACAAAGTTCCTCCTCTACCTTGGTGGGTCCTGCGCTTATTGGCAGATTTGCTCACCTCAGTGATCTTCTCCTCTAGAGGAACCCACAGTCTGGGTCAACTCCTCCTATGTTGGATCAGGAGTTGGGCGGTTTGGGGGGAACTCGGGCCCACCCTCTACTCTGGGTTCCAGCCCAGGGCCCTGTGGTTTGCAACTGTCTATAGTGCCTCTTGTAACAGCTGCATGACAGCTACAGCTCCCTGGGCTACTTCCCCATGGCCTTCTCCAAACACCTTCTTTATCCTCACCACAGGACCTTCCTCCTGGTGTCTGAAAACACTTGTACTCCTTAATCCTCCAGCAGCACACTCTCTCACTCTCAGCTCCTTGCACCTCTTGCTTCCAGCTCTTCACATGCCCACCACAAACTGAAGTGAGCTCCTTTTTAAACCCAGGTGCCCTGATTAGCCTGCCTTGATTGTCTGCAGGTGTTCTAGTCAGTCCATCTGCCTGAATTGGTTCTAGCAGGTTCCTGGTTACTCTAGTGTAGCCCTTGCTCTGGTCACTCAGGGAACGGAAAACTACTCACCCAGTGGCCAGTATATTTGCCCTCTACCAGACTCCTGTACCCACTGGTCTGGGTCTGTCACATAAGCTTCAGAAAATTTCTTCTATCAGTGACACTCCAGCCTAGTGGATGGGGGGATGCAGTAAACGTGACAGATCTGGATTCTAGTAAGGCTTTTTGACACAGGCCTACATGACATTTTTATAAGCAAAATGGATGAAATTCCTATCAAATGGGTGCACAATTAGTTGAAAGATTGTACTCAGAAGTTATTAATGTTTCATTGTCCACCTGGGAGAGAGTATCTAGTGGAGCCTTGCCTGGGTTCAGTCCTGAGTCTGGTATTATTCAATATTTTCATTAATGACTTTGACAGTGATATGATGAGTATGCTTATAAAATTTGCATATTACACTAAGCTTGGAGAGGTTGCAGGCACTTGAGAGTACAGGATTAGAATCAACATGATCTTGACAAATTGGAGAATTGGTCTGAAATCAACAAGATGAATTTCAGTAAAGACAAGTGCAAAGTACTTCACTTAGGAAGAAGAAAAGTCAAATGCACCACTACAGAACGGAGAATAACTTTTAGGCAGTAGTAGTGCTGAAGAGGATCTCGATATTATAGAGGATCACAAGCTGAATGAGTAAACAATGTGATGCAGCTGAAAAACAAACCAACAAACAAAAAAAAGAGCCATTATCATTCTACAGTGGGTTAAACAGGGGTGTCATATGGAAGACATGGGAGGTAATTGTCCCACTCTGCTCCACACTGGTGAAGCCTCAGCTGGAGTAATGGGTCCAGTTCTGGGCATCATACTTCAGGAAACATGGGGACTAATTAAGGAGAGTCCAGAGGGGAGCAATAAAAATGATAAAAGATTCATGACCTATGAGGAAAGGTTAAAAAACTGGGCATGTTTAGTCTTGAGAAAAGACAAGAGGGGAGATCAGGTAACGGTCTTCAAACATGTTAAGGGTGGTATTTATAAAGAGAACAGAATTGTTTTTGTTCTACTTTCACTGGACCTGGAGAAGTAATGGGCTTGATCTGCCACACGGAAGATTTAGGTTAGTTATTAGGAAAAGCTTTCTAACTGTGAAGGTCATTAAGCTCTGCAGTAGGGTTTCCAGGGAGGTTATGGAATCCCCATCACTGAAGGATTTTAAAAGACAGGTTGAACAAACACCTTTCGGGGATGGTCTAGGTTTATTTGGTCCTGCCACAGCACAGGGGGCTGGACTTGCTGGCCTCTTGAGGTCACTTCTAGCCCTACATTTCTAAGATTCTGTTCAAGTGACAACTTTTAGTTTAACTATTGTGGCTCTTAGCCACTTTATAACTGTACTTAAGAAATTCAATAGAATATTCAGCAGCTAATATATAATTTTATACCCATTTCCTCTTCCCACAGCTTGTAGTAGAGTGGGGGGTGGGAGTGGGGAAGGGAATGGAAAAGGTGGTAAGCCAAGAATCACTTCTCAGACTAATTTATTTAAAGTGAACGTGGACAACATAAAGTAGGCCTAAGCTAGATGGTGAGAGAGATCACTGACATTTTGACTAAAGCTCCGAGTTGGAAGAAGTGTGTATTTGAAATACAGTATTCAAATTGCCCTCTCTCAGTAAGCACTACAGTAACTCCTCACTTAACATTGTAGTTATGTTCCTGAAAAATGTGACTAAGTGAAATAATGTTAAGCGAATCCAATTTCCCCATAAGAATTAATGTAAATAGGTTCCAGGGAAAATTCTCTCACCGGAAAAAAGACTAGATTGTATATACAGACACTCTCTGACCTATGCAAGCATTCCATTCCGGAACACCTTGCATAACTTAAATTTTGTGTAACTCAGAAATGCATACCTGACCATTACACAAAAAACACCCTCCTATTTCTGGCTTACGGAACTTTTCCTTAAGTGCAGATTTGCGTAACACAGGGGGCATCTGTACATACACACACACAAGTTTTAAACAAAATTTAATACTGTACACAGCAACGATGATTGTGAAGCTTGGTTGAAGTGGTGAAGCCAAAGGGTGGGCTATTTCAGGGGGAATGCCTTACTGCTAGATGATGAACTAGCATTCAGCTTAGCCCTCAAGGGTTAACACATTGTTGTTAATGTAGCCTCACACTCTAGAAGGCAGCACAAGTGAAGGGAGGGGAAGACAGCATGGCGGACAGAGACAGTGATGCACATTGCCCCTTTAAGTACGCTGTCCCCACTCTAAGTACGTTGCCTTTTTAAGTAGGTCAGCAAGTTGAGACAGCAGCTGCTGCCAGCACACTCCTTGTCCGGAGGTCTGTTGTGTCCCCCCAAGCTCTATAGAGATGGGGTAAGCAGGGGACACCCGACATTAGCCCACTTCCTCCCTCCCCCCACCCCCCAACCACACAGCAAGCAGGAGGCTCCCAGGAGCAGCTTTAAGGTAGAGGGCAGAAGCAGCACATGGCAGTGAGGGGAGGGACAGCTGAACTGCTGGTAATTGATAGCCTGCTGGGCTTCTGCCGCACAGGGAATTTAGGGGAGCAGGGAGCTGATGGGGTCTGCCAGTCCACCCTGGTTCCAAGCCCCAACCAGCTAGTTGCAACGGGCTGCTCTTTCTGCAATCAGTGGACAAAGCAGGCGGCTGCCAAACAATGTTATAAGGGAGCATTGTGCAACTTTAAATAAGCATGTTCTCTAATTGATCAACAACGAAACAACATTAACTGGGACAACTTTAGAGACTAACAAATTTATTTCAGCATGAGCTTTCGTGAGCTGTAGCTCACTTCTTCGGATGCATAGAATGGAACACACAGACAGGAGATATTTATACATACAGAGAACATGAATAGGTGGAAGTATGCATACCAACAGGAAGAGTCTAATCAATTGAGATGAGCTATCATCTGCAGGAGGGAAAAAAAACTTTTGAAGTGATAATTAAGGTGATCCATAGTACATTTGCCAAACTGGACAGTCTGGTGAGACCCCAGGGGAATGGAGTGTTCCATTCTATGCACCCCAAGAAGTGAGCTGTAGCTCATGAAAGCTGTAGCTCATGAAAGCTCATGTTGAAATAAATTTGTTAGTCTCTAAGGTGCCACAAGTACTCTTGTTCTTTTTGCAGATACAGACTAACACGGCTGCTACTCTGAAACCTGGGACAACTTTAAGTGAGGAGTTAATGAACTCTATATTGTGGAGCAAGACGACAGGCAGAATAGGCTAGTGGATAGGGCACAAGATTAGGAGTCAGGAGCCCAATGATTCCCATCCCAGTTCTTCTTGTGACCTTGGATGAGTCATTTCACCTAACAAGTTCTTATCTTTCCCCTCCCAGCCTTTACCCGTCTCGTCTTTTTGGGTTGCAAGCTCTACAGGGTGGGCCTGTAGGCTTAGATGACATAAGAAATAATAAAATCTCTTCACTCAACTATAAGAAAGTTACTCAGAGAAACTTTGGCAAATTTTTCTTCTGATTGTACAAACATGGTTTCTAGGAAAGCCTATTGCGAAGAGAAGGTAAATGATATTGTGTGGGGAGAGACTAGGGGTGCTCATAGATTTTACCTGTTTTGGGGAATGGAGGCTGCATGTGTCGTAGGGAAGAACTTAAACATAAGCTATGACTCACATTGATCAGGACACACAGGAAAATGAAGGCCAACATATGGATGATTTAAGCAGCAGGCTTAACTTTATTAATTTAACAGTGAAGAAGGGCCCTCTCCGCCCCAGCTCTTTCTGTGGGCATTTAAGTGGGTCCAGTGGAGCTTTACAGGAAACTTACCATATAATACAGGGGTAGTCAATGAGTGGACCCCAGGCCAAATCCGGACCACCAGATGCTTTTGAATGGACCCCAGAATCTTTTTATTTACTTATTTTCTTCTCAGGAGACTGGACCTTGACTATGGCTTGACCAAGAAATGTGGACTGTGACAAAATAATTGACTACCTGATATACCCCATAACTCCCTCTCCCTTGTGAAGGGGGACAAAGGGTCCCTAAAGAAGGGCCCGCAAGTCTTCAGGACTTGAATTTGCTCATATGCCAATGGTCTGCCAGTGAGATCCCAGGTCTTATTTCTGGGAGCTAGCACCCCCCTCCTCCCCCTCCGTACGGCTTCAGTTGAGCCACGTAGATATTCTTCTTCTACGTTTTGGCCATCCTCTACTTTTCTCTCAGCCTTGTGGGCTGGTGCCAGCAGTAGCTACCAGATATAAGGGCTGAGCCAATTCCCATAGGTATTGACAGAAAAAACTCCCAATTACTTCCATGAGTGTTAGATCAGACCCTTTTAAATACCAGAATGTGTCACTGTTACAAGATCTTTCTCCACTATTTCTTTAGTGTTTCTCAGTCATCTTTTAATAGGAGCATCTTAAAATTAACTCATTATTATTTGTTTAGAATCACAAAGTTTAAAGCCAGAAGGAACGCCTAGATCATTTACTCTGATCTCCTGCATACCACCAATGCCATCCAGCATTCACACACTAAATCCAACAACGGAAATCAGAACAAAGGAAATGAGACCCACATTGCTCTGGGTTCTGTACAAACAGAGACAATCCCATCCCAAAGACCTTAAAAGGCTAAATAGACAAGATGTGTGCGGTGAATTATTTGCTCACAGCAGATCAGTTGCAGAGCTGAAAATAGAACACCCGTCTGTGGCTCACACCCTTTTCCACAGGACTGTCCTTTCACATTCAGCATTCCCAGCTGAAATGCTTGTGTCTTTGGAGGTACCATTAGTTATTAAAAAGTTTTTTAATAACTCTTTAGGATTTTACACAAATGCTTACAAAACCCTAATGCAGCAGCACATAGACACGGAAGAATTATTAAAGGGAAATCATGAGATGGCTACATTAATGAATGAATGCTGACAGACTCTAACCCATACCTAGGGTCCTTTCAGAGGCTACAAACAAGAAAATGAAAAGTGCACTAATATGAAGTGAAAGGAGCTCATTAGTTCCCTCAATCAAGTCCCTGAGTAAATGAGGAGGAAGAGCAATGCAAACAAACAGCACTACTAAGCAGATAGACAAAGATTAACCACATTATAAACAGCTCCACAGGCACACCATTTGTCAACAAAACATCATTTGTACATGTCTGTTGCTCGAGTTTCACAGCAGGGAGGAGAAATAATCAAGACACTTGCTCAATGGCAACAGGCATCACCAAACAAATTGTATCCCTTCAAGCAGCATAAGCAAACAGGCACGTCCTTCCAGGCCAGGGTACACCACTTTCCTTAGAGAAAGGCTAGTATAGAGTCATGTGGAAGTACAGCTGCACCTCCTTGACCATCAGGATATATATTAGTAGAGATACAGCAATATTATGGAAAGCACAGATTATGCATACAACAAGGGCTACATAGCACGGAAGAAAATCAATGGTCTCAAAAAGCATGCAGCTTGATCGCAACAACCCCAGTGTGTGTACCTAACACCCCAGGGCCTGGCTTAGGGGGCTTAGTTATTAGGACCACAGGTTCAAAAATCCTATGTTGGTGTTTCATTGTATTCTCTTTAACATCCCAAGAGCCCTTCAGTCATTAGAACTCCAAGCTGAGCTGCCTGATGAAAAGTTATCAACCATTAGCAAAAGCAAAGCCCCGTCACATCACTGTAATTGTTTTCACAGCTACTGCAGATCCTGTTAGCGTACCACCTGGAAGTTCAGGGAGGAGTGACTGGTGCAATGAACACAACACAATCCACAGGCACTTAGATGCAATTGAGGAGGTAAGAACTGCTGCCACTTGGCCCCAAACCTCAGTTCCAATAGGCTGACCAAAAAGGTGGAGCAAAAGGCCACTTTTCAGGCAATTTTCCTTCCTGGATTCAGTTTAGCCAGACCTTCCAGATGGGGCAAGGGCTCTTGCACTATCTGCAACAGAACTAAATGCTTAAAGGCAGGAGATAAAATCTTGGTGCCTCTGAAATCAATAGGCATTTTGCCACTGACTTCAGAGGAGCCAGTATTTCACCCACAGGACATCTGTAAGTAGCTCTTCCAGAGCTTCCACGGAGATTAGGCTAGACCTGAGAGAAAAGGGAAGGGACACGTCTTTCCATGCAGTTGTTTAGTTCTATGATAAATCAATTTACACAATTCTTCTATCCCTCCCAGGCTCAACTCAGTTCTTGTCAGCCATCACCAGAGCACCGATTCCCTGGGCTATTTCCTCTTGGGAATCCAAGCACAACAGAAACCACAATGAGCTTCTATCCCCTCTGGGCTGCAGCTAATTTAAATCAAGTCTCTCTTCCTCCTTACCAGAGCACTGACACTAGATTTTTGTCTCCAGGACTAAACTATATCTCCCCTAAAATAGAAGAAGTCACTCACCACTTCTTCCTCTCCCTGGTCTTCTTCAGGAACACTGGCCCCCAAGGCTGCCTTCCCGGAGCCTAGCCTTTGTTTCAGGGCTCGCTACAGGAACTTGCCACACCCCTGTAGCTCTTTCTGATAGGCCCACCTTTGCTGGCTTCATCCATTCTTAAAAATCCTACAGCCTGCACAGGTGTGGCATGGCAGGGTATGGCTAATTGAACAGAGCTAGCCATGGTTAAGGATCATATTGACTTATGACATTCAACCCTTGAATAACTATTTACTAAGACATCACCCATTCACCCTTTATAAACTGTTTATAAAATTTACCTTCAACATACCAATCCCAGCTTCTTAGTGCTTCATAATATAGGCTGCAAATAGAATTTCTTTGAATATTGGATTGTCCCAGGACAGGACTAGTCCACCCTGCCCCTAGAATTCAACTTCAAACCCAGAAAGTTTCCACTCTCATACTCATTCGTCCCAAAAAGTCTGTGGTGAAGATTGCTTGTGCAGCATGATCGGAAGGTAACAACCCTATTTCCAGGTGCTAGACTAGAGAAAAGCCCATGGCAAAAGGGTGCATCCACATCCGTGTTGATGGCTGAAGTGTCAAATTTATGACTGGGTTTATATTGTAGCTCACAGCACTGATATTTAATTACTCCTAGTGCCCATCCAAAGCTGTCACATCATATCAGGGATTGGCAACCTTTAGCACGCGGCTCGCCAGGGTAAGCACTCTGGTGAGCTGGGCCGGTTTGTTTACCTGTCGATTCCGCAGGTTCGGGGATCACAGTTCCCACTGGCTGTCGTTCGCTGCTCCAGGCCAATAGGGGCGGTGGGAAATGGCAACCAGCACATCCGTCGGCCCACACTGCTTCCCAGAGCCCCCATTAGCCTGGAGAGGCGAACCGCAGCCAGTGGGAGCCGCGATTGGCTGAACCTGTGGACGCAGCAGGTAAACAAACCAGCCCAGCCCACCAGGGTGCTTATTCGGGCGAGCTGCATGCCAAAGCTTGCCACTCCCTTCATCAGATCATTATTAGTTGTGTGAGAACATTAACACCAGTTCCTTGGAGACTTCATGGCTGAAGGAGGAGGCTGGACTATTGCAGATGCTTAAAATCCAAATAAAGGCAGTGAATGGATTTCTAGTCAAGTCTGGCCCTTTATTGTCTTGCCATAGTGTAGGAAGCACCTGCAATTTATGTTCAGCACCAAGTGTTTTCAATAAGCACATGGGGTGGCACCTAATCTGCCTTTTCTCAGTTCTTAACAGGCAATCCCTCCACCCAGCACCTGACCTAGCTTCTCCATTGGTTCTGTTTTCCTGGGTGCTCTGCTGGCTCAAACACACACATCCTTTCTAACCCACCCTCCAAAAGCCAACATTACAAACAGTTCAGTTTATTGAGCTGCTACATGTGAAAAACAAAAATTCAATGAAAATTCATCTCTCATGGCCACCAGAGGTCAGTATGACACAAAAGTTATTAACCAAATAGGCAGTTCAACTGACTGGATGAGTACAGGACTTAAACACAGTTGTAGCTAATGTCCTGACCCTCAGTTAGGGTATGGCTACACTCAAAACTTCAAAGCGCTGTCGTGGGAGCACTGCCGCGGCAGTGCTTTGAAGTGTGAGTGTAGTTGCAGCGCCAGCGCTGGGAGAGAGCTCTCCCAGCGCTGCATGTACTCCACATCCTCTACGGGTGTAGCTTGCAGCGCTGGGATCCGCGCTCCCAGCCCTGTGGCACCGTTTACACTGGCGCTTTACAGTGCTGTATCTTGCAGCGCTCAGGAAGGTGTTTTTTCCACACTCCTGAGTGTGAAAGTTGCAGCGCTGTAAAGCGCCAGTGTAGCCATGGCCTTAGTTGTTTTACCAGCAGGCTTGACAGTCTCTTTCTCCTCCTATCCTGACTTCCTTGCCTCGATTTTTATTAGCAGGTAGAGAAAACAGTCGAGTATCTAGAGTCAGAAGTGAAGACATTATTGAAGGACATCAGTGAAATGGCATGGAGTGCCCCAATCGCTCTTGGAACCCCCCTTGTGGACATTTTTGATGGTTTGTATCTCCTAGGGATAGTATGTAGTAAGGTCAGCAATAATTTTTGTTATGCTACACCAAAGGATCTGATTTTTTCCCCCCACATATAGTCTTTTGAAAAATCACTGGGGAGACTACATTTTTGATAGCCTGAGTTTACTTTTGAAATGCAGAGCTTGAACACCAAATGCATGGAGAGCATCTACAAACCAGCAGGGCCAGAGAGGTGAAGTGACTTCCACAAGGTCACACTTCTATACAAAGTATCGGGGGTAGCCGTGTTAGTCTGTATTCACTCCATGCATCTGAAGAAGTTCTTTTTTACCCATGAAACCTTATGCCCAAATAAATCTGTTAGTCTTTAAGGTGCCACCTGACTCATTACTTCTATACAAAATCTTTCATTGCATTCATCACCTTAGTAGCTGAGCACCTGCCAGTCATGCATTAAGTTAAATGACTAATATCGGTCACATGTGGTTTGTTCTCTCTCCCATTCGCTCTTCAAAAGGAAAAAAAACTTGTGCATGAAATATTGGGTTTTGTTTTGGTGAATGTTTTGGTTATTTAATGTACACACAGCTGGGTGTTTTGAGAAGGCAGGCTGCAGAAATGTGCCTTGCAAGCACTGGCACATGGAGCCTGAGGTTTACGATGGACCTTGGTTCATGTGAGAGTTCATTCCAGAGCCTCAGCCCCCGTGAGAAATCTGTCTCCAGGTCAGCATCAAGAGTTAGGTTAAGAACAAAGGGCTCCTGCATCCCAGTCCTGTGCCTATTCCTTAGACCTTGCTGCCTCTTCATTAACCGCAGTTACTGGTCAGTAATTAATGCTCTCCCCTACATTAACTAGAATTTTTTCCAAAAATGAAAAAGTTTGAGGGACTATAGAATGGAAGTCAGATGTAAGCTGATTTGTAGAATTAGGAAAGAAGATAGTGTTATTTATATTTTACAAGGTATAGTATATACCATTGTGAGGGGAGGGAAGAAATTGTTGAATGGTCCAAGAATTGCAGAGAGATTGCAGGGGTCTCCCCTCTGTGACCCAATGAATCAGTAGAGCCTCTCTCATACTTAAAGCCAGTCTTATTTGTTCTTTAAAGTGTCAAAAAAACTCACACACGTAAAGTATCAATTTGGCCTTCATATCACCAAAAATAATATCAAATCTTCTTCCCACAGATTCCAGCTGAACACCAGGACAATGGAAGAGAACAGAATTTAATAATATTCCAAAACATGGCTGTCTTAGACAGTTGCACTTTGTTGCTTTATTAAGCCTTGTAGGATTTCTAGAGATTGAAGAGGGATGAAGAACACTGAGAAGTCAATTACTTTGCATTTGTGCTTTGTAATAAAAAGAATTGCTTTTCAGATATTGTTTTAAAGCTTTATCTTACAAGCAACCCCACACTTGACAAAAAGTGCATTTGGAGGGTGGGATTTTCAAAGATGCCTTGACATCAGCAGTTATGAAAATTTCAGCCTGATCCTTTCTTATTACCTGGGCCAGATCACACCTGACAAGCTCAACTATCACAATCTCAAAGTCCAGGAAGTGGCTGCTACTCCTTTCTACCTAAGTATTCAGCTCTTGTCACCAGTGTGTACTGGTGAAGACATGTATTCACTTATGGTTTCCTTTCAGAATTTTCTTAACACACTGCTAGGCTGTCTGGCAGAACAGACAGAACTAGGGGTGTTCTGACTTGGGATACAAGCACATCCCTACCTTTGCCTGAATATCTGAAGCCAGAATGTTGGATACATTGTTACTGCCTAAACTGGAAGTGCGGTCACATTATAACAGCGTCACACTGCTTCCCTCGGCCTTTTTGCGGTGAGAACCAAATCTGGAGCTGAACTCATTCCAAGGCCAAAGATGGAGGCATTCACAGCAAATAAAAATCTAAAGGCTGAAGGCCAAGGAGCTTATTAGGTGAAGGTAAATTTATTCTGAAAAAACCTTTTGCCTAGTAAAACCTAAGACTAATTGAGCTGTAAAACCACAGTAGGCAAAGCAGGTTTAAAAAAAAAAAAGTTTGAAGTCACTTGCCTCCTGTCCCATCCCTAGGACTCAGCCAGGCTCCTCTCCCCAGAATAACACCAACAGGTATTTGCTTACATTTTGTTTCAAACCTGAATTGGGAAGGCCTAGGTTTCTCCCAGTGTAAACAATGTAATTTATCCTACGAACAAGCTCCTGCCTGAGTTTTAGTAGATAAGAGTGGAAGGAATGAAATCAGTTAACAGGGCTTTGCATTTTTCCTAAATCTTTCCCTTTCACAGCTCCAGTTCACCTCCTACTCTCTTGAAAATGTTGACATTTTCCTTCTTTGGGAGTGACAAAATGAAGAGACATTCACATTGTGGCAAAAGGTCTGAAAATTCAGAGTTATAAGAGCCAATCATAGAAGAGATGAGTCAGAGCAGAGAGACTGGCATGTTTGGCACATGCCTACCAAGAAAAAACAGAGCAGTGATTAAACAAGTCAAACACCCACATCTAATCAGCGTGTGGGAAATTGCACAAGTAAAGAAACACAGAATAGCTAAGCACAATTAGCAAAACACTGTCATTGGCTAAGACAGTTCTGTTTGTGGATAATCCTTAATCAGTTCCAGCAGAATGTTTCCATCTAAGTCCCAAGTAACATGGTTTAACTGAGTCACAACACAAAAAATGTAGGATGATATTAAGAACAAAAGGAAGCTGTTCTGGGTGGTTTAAAAGATATATGGCTTTAATTTTACAATCCTCTTTTAGATATATGCATTGCTTTTAAGGCACAATCCAAAAACCTTAACTGGAGAGGCTGAATTGGTATTGATGCTACATTCTTGTGATACTTGCAGTGAAGCATAAAGAGCAGAGCAGGTCTTCCTGGAAAAAAAGCATTTAGTAAAACTTCTTTAAAAAACAATATAATAAGATGCAAAACAAACTGAGGGCGGTTCCATTCATGCACACAAAACCACGGTGTGCAACAAATGCAAGAAAATTGGCATGTGAAAAAAGAGACTCATACAATGTCCATAGAAAAAGCATCCAAAACAAAAAAGTCCCCAACCCTGCACCCCCACCCTCCACACACACACACACCACCACCTTTAAATCAACAAGAGTGATTTTTGTACCAGGAAACAAAATTAGTGTAGCTAAGGATGCAAGCAGAAATAATAATCCATTATTCATTAACAAGAGAGAGTGACCTTAAAAAAATCCTGAGCAGTTTCTACAATCGCTAGATTTTCTTGTGTTTATCGTACATTTTTGGATGGAAACGGGAAGATATGGAGAGTTAGTTTTACACATACATAGTAGCTTTAGGAAAACAATTCAGGCAGTGCTGCCTGTTTGGTTTTTTGGAAAACAAAAAGAAACGAAACCCAACATGAATATTTTAATGTGATAACAGAAAAGCAGCTCCTTTTTAAAAAGCTGAAAGCTCCACTTAGTCATTTCCACCACACAACTTGAGCAGGATTTTCCGGTAGTCTCCTGAAGTATCACCCTAGCAACAAATCCAAAGGGAAAAAGTTAGGGAAAGAAAGCCATTCAATTTTAACACTTCTTTTTTGTTTCTGTTTTTTGTAAGGGAGGTGAAAGATGCATTGTACAGATCCCAACAGTCAGAATGGCTAAAACTGGACTGAGGGTAGCCTTTAATAAAAAGGAGCCTTCATTATTCTAGACTCCACATTTGAATTTCAGATCCCAGCGCTAATAAAAAGAGTTGACCCCAAACACTGTACAAGTCCACAGTAGGATCTTTAGGATTCATCTAGTAAAAACCCTTCAAGAACATATTTCTTCAGAAGACTGTCCCTGGACTCCTAAATACTGTGCTATGTTCTTATGTCATGGAGGACACATCAACTTGTCCTCCAGTATTCAAATTCACCTAATTTTTGAGCAGCAGCATAAAAGCATCTCCCCTTAAAAAGCCATAACAATGTGTTATGGAAATGTGATGGAAACTGGAAAACGGGGCCCATATTTTCTTTCCTTCTGACCTTCCATCCTGCTGTGTTACGGGGACATGCAATGAGAATGACGTCCTTATAGTGTCCTACTAGACACCAGTATGGCTGAAATTGGTGACTTCACATTAATGACTATAGCAGAATGATTTCTCACTCCTAAACACATCTATTGCATTCTGTGGCATGGTTTAAAAAAGAAAAAAGAAAAGCTTCCATTTAGGCCCAAACCAAATGAGAAATCAAAGAGAGTGTGTATGAGAGAGAGGTGAAAAAGTTACAAGATACCTTGCAGCTAACAAATATCTCATCACAAATGCCATACTGACTGAAATTCACCAATGGTTCCTTAGGAGCAGAGGCATGCCAGCTACAATCATTTTAAATATCTGTTTCTGAATGACAATGTGTGGTAGCTAAACCGGTGCTGTAAAAGGGCTCTCACAGTTTTTCTGTCCAAGAATATTGTGTACTCACTGAAGCCATGCTACAATCTGGTTTTCGACATGTCTGCTAACTGTTCTGTGTGGATTAACAGTGTCACAGTAGTTCTCAGCTGGGTTTGGAAGTGGGTTCAATACACCAGGACAAATCCTAAACATTTAATAATTTTAATAAATTGGATCTATGCCATGGTCAATGGAAGGAGAGGGCTGCTCTGCATGAACAAAGGGAATATCCATTAGGAACCTGATCCTGTTTGCATAGAAGTCAATGGAAGTTTCCACTTTTACTTCAAAGGAAACAGAATGGGACCATATATATAACTACTACTTTTTAATTCACATCCATGGTGTCCTGAATAATCAGAGTCTAATAAACTGAATCACCATAGGTTCATATCTTTGAACCACAAACTCTGTATAAACTGATTAGGGCTGGCAATTGCTGCTGCCTGATAAAAGAGCTGATTTTACACACAACCCATCCCAGCAGACAGCATGTCCAATTTTTGGGCTTTAGTCTACATTCTAGTAGTTATAGTGCAAACACATCTCCACCCAAAGACAGACTTGTAGTGAGCATTTGCTAAGGGCTGGGGACAATAGTCCTCTCCCTGTCATCCACAGCCAGGTTACAGAGTTGCTGCGCAGGCGGGCAGTCTCTATGGCTGCCGTTACAGCCCGTTACACTCCAGTAGAGGCTGGTGACCAGCACATCTCCTCTGCAAGTGAGGTGGGTGCCAATGAATCTGTGGAGATGCTGATCCTTTGCCCTCTCTCCCCAAACCCACATTCCACTGCTGCCATGGAGAGTAGACAGAAGCCATCAGTATGGCCTCTTCCCAGTCTCCTCCTCAGACAGCTTTTCCATGGCACTTTGGCCCTCCATGCATGAAGACAGAAGCAGGGAGCATACACTCAGTTATTCAGTGTCGGGAGTGGGGTTTTATGGTACGTACAGGAATCAATGGTAGGAAAAAAATAATTAAAAAAAAAAGAAGTCTTACTGTGATGTCCGCGTAGAGGGATTTGCCATACATCCGCTTGTATTCAGTGCGTATATCCAGCAAGTCAACCTCGCTGCGCGACACCATAATTCGAATCAGAGTCCTGTCTTTTGTTCCCGCTCCCTGTGAAGAAACCAGTGAAGTGCATGAATACAATCAGCTTGCAAATTCCAGATAATTCAACACAAACTGGAGAGTCCAAGGGCCAATCCTTCCCCATGTTATGCCAGGGCAACCCCACCAAAGTCAATAGGATTGAAACAGAGTCACACAGGACAGAATTTAGCCTATAGTGCTTTAGTGAATGAAGCATGTGCTAACAGAACATCATCACTTTCAGTTCCTTGCACAAAGAGCAACCAAAGAGGATGATGAATTTCCACCCCATTCCACACATTCCCATCATTGTCAACCCTTCCTTGTCTCAGTCTCTTTCATAAATAAATGCACTGAGTTGCATTTCTGAGGGGATCCCAATTTTAGACTCATGCTCTGGCTCCAAGAACAAGAAACAGAAGCAAAATACATTTGTAGGAAGGTCAAGGTGAGAAGGCCAGGGATTTGCATTACAACTGTTATTAGTTTAACTTCAATGTCTCAACTTGAATGGGGCTTAAGCATACACTTAAGAGCTTTGCTGAACTGAGTTTTCATAAATAGACAGCAGGTTATGATCATGTGCATTTCTTTAATGAATCCCCTACTGAAGGTCAGATTCCATCAGCCTTACTCCTAGGGGAGCAATACCTCACTCCTGGAGTAATTCCATGAAAACATATGTACAGCTTATCGAAAAAAGGTGCTTTTCAACATGAACAAGGTGGCAAGATATGGACATTAGTAAGTACAGTAGTGCCTATTCTAATACAGACAGCACACCCCCAGCTCTTCACATCATTTACATCCCCACTGGGATGATTTTCACCCTCTCAGCCGAATTAGCTTTATTCCGTGCTCGCACAATAAGTGATCCAATCTTTGCTCAGTCAAAAACTCTCAAAACATTTGACCCATTACTAATGAAGTTATGTTTTATCAGTGCCAAGGCACTTATGCAATTATATAAAAACACAGTGATGCATGGAGAGATCACACACAGCCACAGAGACCAACCTTCATGGCTTTATGGAGTCTTTCTGCAAAGAAAGCTGGTGTATTTTTCATGCACTTAACTGTAAAAGAAATTGTAGTAACAGGTTAGTTACAGCTAAATAAAAATCATTGCACTTTATTGGACTTGCTCTGAATCAGGTATGTACCTCTCTCTCTCCCCCTCTCTAGATATACATACACACACACACACACACACACACGACCCTGTTCCTGCTCACTTGAGTTAGTCACTGAAATTAACTTTTAATTTGCAAGGCAAAGTTTCTAACTTTGCATCAGACTGGTATTAGTTGTAGTGTCCGAGAAACCTCAGTACTTCCTTGCTAAAAGTGAATCTTTCGGTCAATGGAGTGAATCTAGTTATGGGACTGAGGCAGGGGAGCAACATCAGGAAGACTGGCAAAGACCTAATGTGGAGAAGTTCTAGTGCAAATTTTCTGCAAGGTGGATTCAATTTCTTGTCCTAAAAGTTCAAGGGAGTGGTTAAGCTGGTCAGATGAGTCCCATTCTCTCTACTTTCCAGCCTCTTGCTGTATAATCAAAAATACTTGTAATTTCCTTCAAATACTTGACAGCTGGTTTCCCTCCAGCTGCCAAGTCTGGGATTTTTAGACAGAAAAATAACCAGCAACAAGGATTTAGTACACTGCATGGCACAGCATTAATTCCAGGTGACTTAGACAACTTAATAGCCATTGTAGCACATGCAGAAATAAGTGGCAGTTTAACAGCTGCATGGCCACAAAGAATTTGTATTTTAACAGTTCTGAAAACTATAGTCAGCGTAAAATTTGATAAGCTACCAAACTATACTAGCAGTTCAACTTACAGTTGTTGACCGTGGGGACGATTTTCAAGGGTAGGAGTATAAAATTTAACTTCTAAATCCATTTAGGAGTCTAAATCAGTGGGGTGACTTTCTAAAAGTTACTGAGCACCCAGCACCTTCCACTGACTTCAGCTGATTTAGGAGTCTAAATTGGGATTCTAGTTTGAGTCCAGCAGCTGCCTTCACTGGAAGCCTCACCCTTCACTTCCAGGCAAGTTATTTGTTCTTTGTTTTAGTAACCGCACATAGGTTCACAAGGACTTCTGAAAATCTTGGCATCCCCATGGAAGTGAAATCTAGCTTGAACTGGCTTTCCATAAATCATTAGAAAGGTAAAAAAGCATATTAAAAATACACCAAAAAATCCCACCCATCATTTCAACAGAATGAACATGTACAAACTGATCCCATATTTGATATGAACAGTCAGTCACACAGTGCACAACAAACAATGCGGTAACCACACCCCATATGTGTCTCATTAGGACAGTTCATAGGGAATTACAAAAGTATGAAAAGCAACCAACTAAGATCAGAGTAAAACGTAAGGAGCAAATCTGAAAAGGAGTGTTTCATAGCAATGCACACTTTATATAGAAAAATGTAGGTTTCTTGGTTTTTAATTGAAATGTAGATGAAAGACAGCAGTCCACATATACACACAACTGCCAAGGATGTGCACAATTCACTTCAAAACAGAGGATGACAAAACATGAAATGTATGTTTTCCGATTACCATAATCGGCTAAAACAATCCACTTGCACTGCATGATATTTTGAGTCTATTATTGTAAATTACCATCTGTACAGTCCAGAAAGCTTTAGAGAGAGCAAAACCAAAAGGAAACAAATATTTACAATTAGACTTTTGCAGACTAGGTGCAAAGAATAAATCATCCCCGGGAAAAGGCTGATTTATGCAATAAAACCAGGATGATTTCAAATGTGTTACAAAATGATCAAACATTAATGTTACAAAGGTCACATTAAAAAGGGTTATTGCTTTGCTTGCAAACTAGAGTCCGAGTCCTGTACATGGATCCACATATCCGGCCCCTTGCACTCTTGCAAAGTCCCACCCAAGTCAGTGAGACTCCATGTGAGGAAAGGGCACTCCTAAAAGGACAGACTGTAGGATCCAAGCTGTGACAACAGAGAGTTTCTCTGCTGTGGTAAATGGAAGCCTTTTCAAATACATTATCCTCAGTCCTAAATACGATGCCAAAGGGGTATTGGTTTTACTGTGGTAATATATACCTAATTTGCCATTATTTCTATTCTGTAGGTCTGACTTTTTAACGTTAGGATATGATTAATCTGGTATGAATTTATCAATCATGGGAAAAGAAAGAAATAAATCCCATTGAGGGCTTCAAAAAGTCATTGGAATGACAATCTGGCCAAGCAGAGAAATATAAGCACAGTTAACTATGAGAACAATCAGTCCTAAAACTGCATTTCAAAAACGTTAATTAGTAAAGGATGGTTACACAGACATTGTGTACATGAACGAGGGAGTGAAAAATAAAGGACATTTACATAAAATTCAACATTTTGAAAAGTGTTGTTTGGAACTTGCATAAAATGAACCTGCTAGTTTATCCAAAGGCAGCCAAATGGCCTGTTCTTCCTCCTGTTGCAGTTAGCTGTAGTTTTGCTATTGATTTCAGCAACAGCAGGATCAGGGCTCAAATTTTTATTGTCATGTCCCTGTTCTAGTCACTGTTAAATCATGTTAACCAGTTACTTGTTAACGTAATTAAAAGAAGAAAATAATTTTGTGGGAGGCGGCACTCAAGTGTCATACCAACACAGTTATTTAGAGGAGGTAATTTGAAACAGATGTGTCAGTAAATTAGCTTTAATAATGTGTATTACAGAGAGGAGACACAGCAACTCTAAACTGGTAAAGCTTGACCCAGCTAAGCTGCTGCTTAAGGAATTGGGACCTAATCCAAAGCCCACTAAAGTTAAGGGCCTGGTTTTCAAAAGGCACTCAACATGCACCATTCTTGTTGGCTTCAATGGAAAGTGCTCAGTACTTCTGAAAATGAGGCCAGCTATGCTTAATAATTACCTCTCCTCTGTCTAACAAATTCTAATTTTAAGTCCAGAGGCTGCCTTCAGTGGAAGCCTCACCTCTCCTTTCCAGGTAAGTTATTTGTCACATTTTATTAACTGCAGGCAGGTTCACTAGAAGGCTCAACAAAAATGTGAAAAACTGGAAATACAGGTCAGGTTTCCTTTGAGGGGAAAAAAACCAAAAAAAAAAAAAATAACAACAACAACAACCATCTCCAGCTAGAACGAGCAGTGCAAACACTGCAGCGATTCCTGCTGCTATGGCCATTGCTGCATCAGCTTCTATACACTGAAACAGGGGGGAGGGATAGCTCAGTGGTTTGAGCATTGGCCTGCTAAACCCAGGGTTGCAAGTTCAATCCTTGAGGGGGCCATTTAGGGAACTGGGGTAAAAATCTGGGGATTGGTCCTGCTTTGAGCAGGGGGTTGGACTAGATGATCTCCTGAGATCCCTTCCAACCCTGATATTCTATTAAAAAAAAAAAAAAAAAAAAAAAAAAAAAAAAAAAAAGGAGAGAGACATACCTACTGCCACCATGCCACTTTCAAGGTCCCCAGACATCTCACGAGATATGCTCTTCTCAATATCACGGTTACACATCCGCTGGTACTCACTGAAAACTGGGGGAGGAAAAAAAAAAAAAAAAAAGCTTTCAGCAGCCAATCTTGTAAGATGGGCATTGATTCATACCTATACTTGTCAGCTTCCTCTGAAGTTACACTATGCTAACAGAGCCTTTACTGTAGCATCTGGTGGTGATGGTTCAAATGCTTTTCAGGCCTAGTTTGCCAGTTTTCAAAATAAAAACTGGAAGTTCATCCTTCATGCCCAGCAAGACTTCCCCACACTTAGTACTCCATTTAGAAGCCATGTATTTATAATCTACCCCTTCTCTTCATAGTAATTGTGAGGGGTGGATGTGAATAAATAGGAAATGCCTTCCTCATATCTCCCTGTCTTGATTTCTGCTTCTTCAAGGAGACAGGAGTCATAGTCCTGCTATTGGCAACAACCTTTTAGAACCCAGCAGCATGAACAGAAAAGAGGTCTGTGGTAGAGAGGCCTTTTTTATATATACACACACACAAATCAAATAAATCAATCTTTAAAAAGATTTAGAACATACCTCTAAATATAAACTTTTTAAAAAAACCTTTAAATTCCAACAGGATTTAAAAAAAAAAAAAAAAAAAAAACCACAAAGCCACCACCCTAATGATCAGACAGCCTAGCTAGCGCAAATAGAGGCTGCGGCTGAGTGGATTACTTCTCCATCTTGGCCTCTTTGAGACTGTCAAATCATACAACAACCTTCTGGTCATTGCCAACCTGGGCTGGCTTCAAACTAGCAATCCCGCAGTTAAGGTCAGGAGCCTAATTCATTTAGGCTCCTTTGAAAATCTCAGCATAAAGACTTTATAGCCTAGTCACAGTTCCCTGAGGTTAAGCCATCCATTTTTAAAACTTTGACAACAGACTGGAAGGTGACCTTTAAGACCATCGTACAGTAACAGCTACTCTGTTAATCCAGGATCACAAGGAGGACCAGGGATGAAAAAAAGCATCCTCTTCTACTCTGTCACCCTGGGGCACTTCTAAGCCACAGCTCTTAGCCATGCTGAGCACATTGTTACAGAGATCCAAAGGAAAAATGAAGTCTAGGGTCTATATGCAGACTCACTCTCTCTGTACCATGAGCAAGATTTAGAACTGAGTGACTGCAGACTGTGACCATTATGAAACTTCAGTTGTGGGGGAGGAGGACAGAAAAATGCCAGGCAAAATCTTCTACAGCTGTAAACTGACATTCTGAACTATTATGGCTGTGTCTGCACTAGACATGTTCCCTAAAATTTCCCTCTGCTGTAGCTCCACAAGTGGTAGCAATGGTGGGAGCACTAGTGCAGAGCAGTCTTTAACCACCATGTTGTCTAGACCTCAAAAAACACCTTGTCTACACTACAGCTTCATGCCCCACTGCTAACACCAGTGGAGCTGCACTGAGAGTAGCAATGGTGAGACTGCTTAGGAATGATAGAAGACAATAATAGAGAAGACCCATGTTGAGATCAGAGCATTATAGCATTGGATATAGAAGAAACTAATCGGGCATGGCACTAGATTAAAGGATGAGATTCAAACCTTTTCCTTTCTCATGCCATCCCAGAGTCCCAATAACCAGCATTTAAAAACAGTGCTAACTGTAGAACAATTACAGTAGTTGTGTAGAGACTCCAAAAGAGCTACTGATATGACTGTAATGAGGAATATGTGGGACTGCTATGCAGGCATGTGGATGTAAAAATTATGTAGAGCTCCTTAATTTCTTCTTAAGAGACACATTCAGACAAAAGATGCGCCTCTACAATAGTTTCACCTTTAGGAGAGATATGTGCCTACATTTTTCACTGTTACATACACACGGCAGGATAAGCTAAAAGTGACATTTATGTGTGTAATCTAAGCTCCTTAGGAGACATTTATGTAGCAAGTTAAGACACCGTTACCTGCCCTGAGGTGAGCTCTGCTCCTGGTACACAGAATGGCATTGAACTTGGACTCGTCGGTCCCTAGACGGTTCTCTCCAGCAGCATACAGCTCCTAAACACAAAAAGGGATCCACACTTCATTAACTAGCTTCCCAGTCTGGTGGCTTTTAGACCTGCCTTCTAGGCACTTATACACGTCCCCTCCTCTAAACACGGACAACTTGGTCTGGACATTGTTGGAAAATAGGAACAAGTGACCTGAGTGGCACTAGCTTGAGCCATTATGCATATTATGAGCCTTATTTGAACCCAGAATTGCCAGTGAAAGATGCACAGATGTTTAACTACAAGAGCTCCAGAGTATCCACCTTAAGGGGAAACCCCGGGGGGGGGGGGGAAAGGTTGGTCACATGGGATGAGAGTAATTCTTGGCAGTTCTAGTTTTCATCCTAAAATATTCCCAGACACTGTCGGAGTTCCTCAAAATTCTCATTTTTTTCTTAAGATGAAATTCACCATGAAGAAAGCTACTTTTATTACTATTTATATCACACTAGGGCACTGAATATGCCAGGTATGGTACAGACCCAGAGAAAGACAGTCCTTGGCACAAAGATCTTATTCTCCCCCTTCCCCAGATAGTAAGTGTCTACATGCTATGACAAGGAAACATTTCATTAGGATTCAAGTGTCTCCCTGCTGAACAAATCCTGAACTAATGGGCTTTAAGGAGCAGTAGTTGGGAAGGGGAAGTTTTCCTCTGCTCCAAACATGTATTGTACTTAAAAACACTAGTCTTCAGCCTGTGGCTGCTTCACATACTTCCCTCCCACCCACAACACAAGAGCTTTGGCCAACGGATCCACAAATTTACAGAATCAGAGCCTGATCAAAAGTCCATTGAAATCAATTAGAGTCTTTTCCCATTGCCTTCAGTGGGCTTTGGATGAGGCCTTCCATGAGACACACTCTACTCCTGGGGGAATTCTGCACAACTGTGCAGAATTTATGTCCCCCAACAGATTTCTTTTCTTCCCCTCAGAAAAATTACTGTGACAGGGGAGCAAAGAGAAGCCACAAGCATAGTCATGAAACCCTCCCCAGCAGCATGTTTCAGGTGCCATGGGCAGCCAGCAGAGAGGTAAATCACTGTAGGGCAGGGGGTGGGACTAGGGAAGACCCAGCTGGTAGATCCTACTCTGCACTAGGCTCAGCTGCTAGTCCCGGCTGGGCTGGGGAGGATAGGACTTCCTCTTCCCATGCTGGCATCCAGCGCTGTGTCAGACCCACCCCCAGATTTCTCCTCCAGCTGTAGGAAACTCTGCAAATTTCCCCTCCCCACACTTCCTGCACCCATCGCTCCTCCGCTGCAGGGTTGGGGTCACTGAACAGGGAACTACTCCCTCCCCATCTGCCTAACCCCCGTACATCCAGACCCCCTCATACATGGACCCTCCCACCAAGCCTTGCTCCCCCGCCCCCAGAACCCCTCCCCCCTAACCAACAAGCCCCACTCCCGCTGCACCTGGACCACCCTGACACGTCACCCACACCTGGATCCCCACCCTACCACGCCCCAATCAACTGCACCTGGATCCCAACCCCACTGGGCCTCACTCCCGCTGCATCTGGACCCCTCCCCAAGCCCCTCACATCCCTCTGCTGAGCTGACTCCCCCCGCTGAGCCCCAACCACCTTCAACTGGGCCCCCCTTCAGAGTCCCATTACTGATGCACCCAGAACTCCCCAACAAGACGCTGTGCATCCAGATCCCCCACTGAGCCACCCACACCCAGATTGCCCCACACAGAACCCTCTCCACCCACACCTGTATCTCCCGTCACTAAGTCCCTCCACACTTGGATCCTGCCTTGCTGAGCCTGCCTGCCCACACCTGGTGTCCCTGGCATAGAAGAGCAGGGCACTGGGGTGTTTCTGGGGCAGGCCCGGTCCTTGCGCTGTGTCAGGGTTGGGTGTAGCCTCACCGCTGAGTCCGTGTCCCAGGTGGGAGCTGCATAGTGATCTTCTGTCTCTGTGCAGCCAGTGGCCTGTGCTCCCCAATGCCATGCTGCAGCCTCCCCATTTATTTGACAAATAAAATTTGAAGAATTTTAAAATATGTGCAGAATTTTTCTTTTCTGGTGCAGAATTCTCTCAGGAGTAACACTCTTTCACTTTTCCCATCTCATTCCTCAAAATCCACTCACTGGGACATAAGGGGCATCTCACAGAACACAATTCCACAACACAAAAGGGCTGTGTCATCCTAGCTCAGGATCTCAATTTCCAGCCTCCTGCAGCAGAAACACACAGTTCTATTGCTCTGTCAATTTTGTCCACAGTGCAATTAGACACCTACAATTGGCTAAGGGGCTGTTTAATTGTAGTGTAGATCAGGGGTAGGCAACCTATGGCACGCGTGCCGAAGGCGGCACTTGAGCTCATTTTCAGTGGCACTCACACTGCCTGGGTCCTGGCCACTGCTCTGGGGGGCTCTGCATTTTAAATTAATTTTAAATGAAGCTTCTTAAACATTTTAAAAACCTTATTTACTTTACATACAACAATAGTTTAGTTATATATTATAAACTTATAGAAAGAGACCTTCTAAAAATGTTAAAGTGTATTACTGGCACACAAAACCTTAGAGTGAATAAATGAAGACTCAGCACAGCACTTCTGAAAGGTTGCCGACCTCTGGTGTAGATGTTCAAGCTCTCACCCCTGTGAGGTGGGAGGGCCCTAGAGTCTGGACTCCAGCATGAGCCTAAACATCTACACTGCAATTAAACAGCCCCATAGCTCGGTCATTGTGAGCCCAAGTCAACTGGCACGGGTCAGCTGTGGGTGTCTAATTGCAATGTAGCCATAACCTCAGGGTCCTTCGGGGGTCCTTCTTGGGCTGAAACATTGGCCTTGGGCCAATAAAACATACTTTGTAATCAGAATAAAATAGTCAAGGGTATGCATTTTAAGTAGGTGAGACTTTTAAGTACCAATGTTGCCATGTCATTTTATGACAATAATGAAACAGTTTGACTTTATTTCCATAACCTGATGCCAGGAGGATGGGGCACACAGAGCTGGATCCCACAAAAGGTATACAGACAACACAGTTCAACTCAACCTTTTTCTTTTTCTTAGTGCAATGGCTCACCCAGCAGTATTTGGTAGCAAACCACCAGATAAACATGAACCTGACATTATTCCTGCTTGCCAGCATCAGTAAGCAGAACCATGTTTAGAGGTACCCACATTCTCATGGGGATCTCCAAAGCAATTTCTATCCTCAGCCACAGACATCATTTGATATTGTTTTGTAGAAATGGGGAAGGGCAGGGGAGCGGCAGCAAGCCACTGAAATTAAAAACCAACTAAATGAATCAACAATCTTTGAACAGTTATTTTTACAAGTATTTTTTTTAAAAGGTCAAAAGAAAATATTTGTACAAAATCAACTACACAAAAGTAGGAACAATATTTTGAAAGAGAATAACTACAAATAAATCTCTCAGTTCAATGTGCCCAGTTTGAGTAGACCAAATCCTACTGGATTTAATAGGAATTGGGCTAGTAAATTCCCACATACTGAGATGAGATATACACTTGTACACAAGGAAGCATTTCTTACTAACCTGAACATCCCTTTGGACAAGTGACATGTCTACATTTGTACTTGCATCTCTGTTTCCCTGAAAGAATTACAAATAGTAGTGATTAATATACACACTTTTCAGTTAACAAAATAGTCCCTTCCTCTCAAGCTCTCACACACTCAAAAACAGCCAGTAAGCCTTTACACTTTAATATTTATTACCTGGGACAAACAAAACCATTTTTGCTTTGTTACTACGGGGATTTTGATTCTGAAGGTACAAGAAACTGCAGACCCTTTCACCCTGGGGGAAATACAATTCCTATTCATAGAAGTAACAGATAAAAATGTAGGACTCACATGTAATCAAGTAAAGAAAAACATAGTTGTGTGCGAGTAATAGCGTTCACCTGAATTCAGGAAAATGTTTGCCTTACTGTTGCAATAAACTGGTGCAAGCATAAGGACAATAGAAAGAATGACATTGTTACCATACTCATTTATCCAAAACCCACCAGAAAACACTACGAACCAATTTGTACTTAAATGGATGTCGGCCCAAACATTACAGCAATACAATTTATTGTGTTTACCTAAACCTAAGCAAACCAAACACTGTCCTCCATCATAATCCTATATCCCAAATCAGGGGTCTCAAACACGCGGCTTGCTGATTATTTGCTGCATCCGCCAAGCTCCCCCCTCACCTGCTGTCCTCCCTCTCCCACCAGCACGTCGTGTCTCCGCTCCTCTGCCTACCTCCAGGCACTTCCTGCCACCAAACAGCTGTTTAGTGGCGCTTAGCGCTTTCCAGGAGGGAAGTGCGAGGAGCCACGCTCTCAGGGGAGGAGGCGGAGAAGAGGCGGGGCAGGGGCAGGCATTTGGGGAAGGGGTTGGAATAGAAGCAGGGAGGGGCCTCATGGAAGGGGTGGAGTGGGGGCAGGGCTGGGGGTAGCGGAGGGGGCGTGTGTCAGTAATGCGGCCCTCGGGCCAATGTACTAGTCCTCATGTGGCCCTCATGGTCATTTGCATTTGAGACCCCTGTGCTACATACAACCTTGGACTGTTCATTTATATTATCAAGAGGGAAACCTAGATTCTAGACTGGACTATATCTACCGTTATTCCATTTAATAGACAGACATTATAAAATGTTTTTCAGAATAATTACTGGATAGAATATCCTGCTAATCTTTGTACAAGGACAGGGAATTAAAATATATCCAGGAAGAAGGGGACACAAGAATTTATGTATGGTAGTTACAGGATATCAATATTATCGTATTTTTATTTCTTAAAGTTAAGCTTATTTTTTCCTCCTCCTTTCACTCATCTCTGAAGACCCAGTAGCACTAACACAGACAATCATTTTCCTGACTGGGCATCAGTTTCTGAAATCACACACTGATTTCATGTTTTGCATGAGTGAAGTTTGAAGTACTTGCCCCTTTTATCAGTGCAAACAGGTAAGTAGAAACCAGTATTAGAAAAAAGGAAACAAATTTCAAAAATTTCTTGCTCTATTTTGCATCAAAAATTGAAAAAAGCCCAGGTCATGTGTGTCGATGTGCACAAGAATAAAATTACTTTACAAACAAGTTTAGTTTAAGCACTTTGCTTCTTTATTTGAATGCAGGTTACGTGATTCCTGGAGAAACAGTTAACTGTGTTAGCCACAACTGAGTTCAAAACTAAGGCCGCAGGTTCTGCAAACACTTATGAACATGTTCCATTGCAGACCTTCAATACAACTGTCATGTGGTTTAAAAATTAAGTTGTGTGCCTCTACTACATATTACCCTTTCTTATAAGACAAGACAAGACACGACACGACACGACACAACGACACAGGGGAAGTGGACAAATATTTAGAGCCTTAAGGACTGGCCACATGATAATTTTAAGTCTTTTCTATCCTTTTATTCTCTTCTTAGCCAGAATAATTCAACCTGCGTTGCTAAAGGACTTTCACCATCTTATACTACACGCAGTAAGGACCATGTTTTCAAGAGTTCCTTATAAAAAACAGCACACTTCAATTTTAGAAGCTAAAAATACAAGAGAGCAGATCCTCAGCAGCTATAAATTGGCACAGTTGCACTGATGCCATTGAGGGATGCTAGTTTATATCAGATGAAGAGCTGGATATGCATCTCTCTCTCACCCCACTATGTCCACTAATTTTCAGGAAGGATTGTACAGAAGTATTACTTGAGTGTTGAAGTACCTGGGAAAGTGAGATTAAAAGCCTCTGGAAGTGTCCAGATGTGTCACTTCGTATAGCTTCCTCCAGAGTTTTCTTAAATTCTGCAAGACCAAAAGTCATTGTGCATATCTGCTCATTTCATAAGTATTTGTACGCAATTTTACTACAAATCTGTGATTACAGCCTCCAGTGCCTGGTGGAGGCCTCTGATTTTTTTCCATTACTGTTATGAAAATGTACTCTGAGGGATGATCTAAAAAGGTACAGTTACTGAGACTATGTCAAGCCTAACCTGTTTTGTAGGTCCTGCTGATTTCTCGAATGTGCTCATTACTGCGAGAAGACATTATTTCAATGAGACAGGCTTCATCTGTGCCAGCACCCTATATGCAAAGAGGAGAGAAAAAAAAAAATACACATACATATCTTGGACACTCAGTGTTTTGGTATGATAGCTCATTGCTGTAATGAGCTATCTCACTATCTCCAGAATTAAAACTAGGCAATTCAGAAGTCATTATTTTGTGTAAGAAATATTCCAGTTAAATAGTTTACACGTTGTTCATAATACAAACTTCCAGAACCAAATACATATTAACAGGCTCTTTTTTCCCTGAGAAAACACAAGAACCATGTTAAGAGCATTACTTAAGTACTTACAAAGTATTTTTAAGTGATATCATCATTTATATCTGATTTTATACAGCAAATTTTACACAGTTAATATTTCTTATAATGAACAATACTTGAGAGACTGATTTAATCTAATTCTGTTTCTGAGGGCAACTAATGTTATTAACTGTTGTTTCAACCCCCTGGCTACTTTGCTTATACCCTGCAACTGAACCTTGGTGCTATGATTCAGGGATTTACATGTTTATTGCAGCTCATTTTTGTAAGGTTAACAAAAAGTTCAAGAATTAACATGTTTAAAAATGGAACTATCTTGCAAGAAAACAGACTTGCAAAACAGTCTGGAAAGTTTCAATAATAATGAATACCCATCGTTTCTATAATTCTTTGCATCATTTAAAGCATGTGAAGTCCTAGGTGAGATAGGAAAATATATTCCCATTTTATTGATGGGGAAGCCAAGACCAAAGTTACAGCCAAAGTTTTTGCTCAATAATTTTTGGTGCCCAAGTGACATATCTAAGGACCTGATTTTCAGAGGCACTGGGCACCCCAACCCAAAGGAAACCGATGAGAGCTGTGGGTGTTCAGCACCTCTGATAATCAGGCCTATCATGCCTCAACCTGGGCATCCAAGAATGAAAGAACCTCAAATTTGCAGCTAATCTGGAAAATTTTGGTCTAAATAACTTGCCTCCACCCACACTGGATGTTAGTGGCAGAAGTAGGATTAGAACTCAGTTCCCAAGTCTCACCAACACAGATCCTCTGCATAATATTATTTCTCTTTAAACAAACCAAAAAAAAAGAACCTCAAATCTATTTCATAGTTACACTTGGTCGTTATCTATTTGAGAGGTGGGGCATAAACAATCCAAAGACAAGTTTATGGGGGAATTTAAGCACCCAACATGATTAACAAAAACTACATAATCTTAAAGGCTTAATTTCCCTAAACAAACCTTTATAGCTTCCTTTATTTCACAAACATCATACATGACAGGTGTCTTCAGCATTGCCAAGATTGTCTTCTCAAAGTTGCCTGACAGCTCAGATTTAAGATCTTTGATCAAATCCTGATTGGAAAAAATATTTTTTTTAAAAGGCTCAGAATCAGAGATATTGACAAATACTAGCACTAGATTCTTGTAGCTTACTGGGACTTTTTCACATTTAGGAATAAGTAGCACATACACAATATAAAATTGTTCCACTTAACGGTACTAATGATAACAACTGGCAACAACTTTAAAAAAAAAAAACTTTAAATGTCGTATACCAAACAAAGTGTCAAAATGAACAGTTAGCAAAGAGGACTGGCGCCTTGCAACCAAACTGGATTACAGGCCGGAGGTCAGGGAGGGGGAGCCATACCTGCTAGGGCTATGGTGACTGCCCACCAGTACCAGCATTCCTTTATGAGTGATATCAACATTGGTTAATTCTCAGTGTTTTTTTCAAGCATTGGGACTGGTTGGCCATTTGATAAAAGGCATGGCAGCAGGTGGTGGTTGGCTCTTAATGGTCTGCTGTGAAATACTTGCCTTTCCATAAGCTGTTTTGAAGGACAGGATGATTTGCTGCCTTTGCTTGTTTGAGCGACTTCCAAGACAATCTATAATCGCCTGCTCATCAGTTCCTGTGAACACAAACGGTGCATAACACATGACATTTTAACGCTACCACATTCTATTAGGGTCTGATCCTTCTCCTACTTATGTCAGTAGCTAAATTTTTTACTTTCTTGACTTTACTAGGAGCTGAATTGAACCCTTACTGCACAGCATCCCCAACGTATCAGATGGGACATTACATCAAATATTCTAGTTATAGGCTATGATTGTCAAATTCATTGCAGCACTAATCTCAACTGCAAATACAACAGAAAGAAACACACCAGACTCATAATACTGGTTATTCCTGTGGTCTCTCCCAGTTGATTATATCAGATTAAGGCTTAGTTTGTTACAGGAAGGATAATAGTTCTGGAACTATTCCACTCTTCGCAAGTGTAATAATGAAGAATGGCAGTGGTGGAGCAATGCTGCAATACCGCTTTCAAGAGAAACTAAGCCCATCAACTACTCACCAAATCCTTTCATAGCTTTTCTCAAGACTTCTGCATCCCGCAGGGGGTCAAATCCTGGGGCATCAGTGATTGTGCCTCGGTTTCCAGACTAAGTCATGCCAATAAAAAGGATAACTGTTAGATACTAGATTAGCTATATAGCTCAGTGGTTTGTGCATTTGCCTGCTAAACCCAGGGTTGTGAGTTCAATCCTTGAGGAGACCACCTAGGGATCTAGGGCAAAATCAGTACTTGGTCCTGCTAGTGAAGACAGGGAGGGGGCTGGACTCGATGACCTTTTGGGGTCCCTTCCAGCTCTATGAGATAGCTAGAAAACTGGATTTCACATTACTACTAACTTGCTCATGTCAGAGAAGACATGAAGAAAATTACAATGGAATTTAAATGGTTTATTCATTTTATATTCAAACTATGTGGACATGTGGAAAAGAAAATACCTCACAGCATCTCGTTAATTAAGGTTTCATAAAGTGGTATAGGCAAATGGAAATATTTTGTTAGGAAAGGCAGATTCCATAAACAGGATTTAAAACTCGCCTTAAGAATTTCATTTAGGATATTTTACCAAAATGAGATTTAACGTCACCCAGTCTGTATTTATACTGTTGCGAGCTGAATAAGACTTGCTCTTTCTGTCCAAATCTCCTCCTTTGTATTTTACTGGGATTAGTTTTCTTCTGGTCCACACAAAGGAAACATGCAGCAATTAAAGATTAAAACACACTGAAATGAATCTTACTGTTCCAGGTGTGATTGTGGGCATCACAGACCCTGAATAAGGTGGCATAGAGGGATTCACAGCTGGACCTGATGGATAACTTGGCATTGGCTGTTGCCCAGGCAGTGGCACTGGCTGTTGCCCAGGCAGTGGCATGGGTTGCTGTCCTGGGTAGGTCATTGGCTGCTGCCCCGGTGGTGGCATGTGGCTGCCTGGGTATCCTGGATAAGCTGGCATTCCTGCTGGTGGATTTCCTCCAGGTGGGGGGTACATTCCATAAGAGGCTTGCTGTCCTGACGGAGGTTGCCCAAAGCCCCCAGGAGGGACAGGAGGATAGCCTCCAGGTGCAGGAGGATATATGCTTTGTGGTACATTGGCACCTCCAAAGGTTCCTGACAAATTAGAAGCCTGCAATAACAGACAATTAAAGCAATATAGATTAAGATGGATCAGGTATTGACTTTCAACTGTATACTAGGCACTGTTAAAAAAAACAAACAAACAAAAAAAACAGTAGTCTCTCCTCCTCCCAGTCAGGAAAGGAAAGGAACTGACCAGCAACCATGGAGAAAATGAACCACACTCCATGCATATCTCCTATTGTCTCTTCTTAAGTTTCTCTACCTCGGCCATCAGAACTACAGTCTCATAACCACAGCCTCGAGCATTATAGACCACATGCTCATACAAGCAGCATGCCACCCTGACAGTTAAAAAGGTTATCAGATTAACACCAACACCAAAAAGCCAAATAAGGAACAGGTCAATTCTTTCTCTGATCATGGTTGTCTTACTGTATCAGCTGGGATTTGCTCTCGGATACTGTGAGTAAAACGCATTTGCCCTCCTCCCTGGGTTATTTTATGTGGCAGACAGATGTGCTAGTAGCTTATAATTTATAATAGCCTCTGCAGCAAACTTGGGCATCTAGGTAGAATCCCACAGAACCATCCTTCAGTGATCACTTCATGCTCTTGCGAAGTACTCCTTTTCCAGTAGCATAAATGAGACTAGAACAGGATGGTTTTAGTCAGTTTCATGCTGCTGGTGATGCTAATTACACTACTGAGAACATGCTGCTAATTTCAATCTGTAGATACCAAATATCTCCAAAAAATAAAAACAACACTCAGGAATGCACTTTGTGGTGCAAATGTTCACAGTTTGCCCAAGTCCGTTGTATAAACAGAGAGACCAGGTGGGTGAGGTAGTATCTTTTACTGGGCCAACTTCTGTTGGTGAGAGAGAAGCTTTGAGTCACACAGAGCTTTTCTTCAGGTCTGGGGAAGGTACTGTCAGCCTCCCAGCAAAATGCAAGGTGAAACAGATTGTTTAGCATAAGTAGTTTGCACATTAGGGACCATTCAAGATAGAGTGGCTCCTTAATACCTCTACAGTCTTAGGACAAAAAAGAGGGGTTTGTGAGTTACAGATTTTCGTAATAAGTCATAAATTCGGTGGCTCCTTCCAGTCCACAGTTTTTAGTGTCTAGCAGAGTAATGAATTTAAGCACCCAGGCTTGTCTTTTGAAAGAGTGTAGGTTTCCTTTGAGGACGAGGATTGATAGATCAGATTTACACTGATCACTCTGTGTATAAACAGCATACAGTGAAAGGAGATTTATCAGCCTTCCTGCAGCTTCTACTTTGAGCATAAGAATCAAATAAAAATAAAGAGATAAACCACTTCTGCATTTTCCTAAGTCTACAAAAGTTACTTTCACCTTAATCTATTACAAGGAGACGCATCCAGTCTTGGAGGAGCAGTGTGGGAGACAAGGGATGAGACACTGTCTCACACTATGTAACTTCAGCTAAGTCACTTGTTCAGAGCTTTGCTCACTCAAACTGGCTGAAGAGTTAGGTAAAAAGCAGAACTTGGACCAAGTTTTCCAGTGTGAACCAATTAGCCATATACATCAGCATTATTAGTTTCCCCTTCCTCTTTGCACTGCAAAAGCACAATACCAATCCAAGATTTAAAAAAACAAAAAACCCTCCCTAAAGTTAGGCTCCTAAACCCATATTTAGTTGACTAAATTAGTGGCCTGATTTTCTTAAATGCTGAACTCCCAACAGCACACATTAGCCTCAGTGGAAGTTAATGTATGCTCAGCACTTTTAAAATCAGGCCATGAATTCAGCTACTATATTTTTCCTATTTGCCCCCCTTTCTGAACTCTTACCCCCAGAGTGTATGGAGCTTTGGGCTTCTCCTGTATGTTCCTAGGCAAAAACACACAAACTGAAAACATACCCAACCCTCTCGCTGCTACGGAGGAAATACAGCTTGACATTGAAGTAAAACACATTTAAAATATGTTAAATGGAAATATACTCACCATCCCCGACATATAGTCTGGATTAAATTGACTGGCATAGTTGGCGACATTTTCCAGTCCAATTGGAGGTGGATTTATAGGAGGATAGCCAGAACCACCCCAAGGATTACTACCTGAAATAATCAAGCAGTCACCTTGAACCACAAAACTTAAATGATTTTCTACCGTATTCATTACTACTTGCATTTTTTACTGTAACATCTATTAAACACAGGCAGTCTGGACAAGAGAAAAGTAAAACTAAACTAAACTAAAAGGCCTGCCACGTTCAAATGAGCAGATTTCACACCTAACCAAGGTGATAACATGACCATAATAGGAAAAGAAACCTGATCAGAAACATGCAATAATGTGAAGTATCCTTGGACCATTATGTTCTCTATTAAGAAAAGCAGACTTGATACAGTTAGAATATAGTAGAAGACCCTTCAATCCTCACGTTTAAGGACTTGATCTATTTTGGGATGGCAGCAGTTGACACTGGATATTCAGCAAGCTGAGCGTTCCAATAGGATGGACATTCTCAGGCACTTCATAGTTCTGGTAACATAGTGATCCCTTCACTATCAAACAGCGTCAAAGTTCAAACGCTGTTCTAAAACAGTAGCTTCAGAGGTTTTAGTTCCAGCACTGTTGGGAGCCCTCTAGCAGCCCTGTATGTTTGATATTTGGCTGTCTTCACTGCTTCATCGTACTATGTAGTGCACTGAGGATAATTACGACCAAGGCCCATGTTCCGTGTGGCGTACTGGTCTCAAATTACACAACAGATCCTCACTAAGCATGCAGCAAGGCCCTCTAGTTCTTTCCCCAATCCAGTGCCATCAGGGCATTTCTTCTTGCTATTTATTTATACTGGCCAAAATTTTCAGAAGCAACTACTGACGTTGGGTGCATCGGTTTTTGGATGCTCAACATGAGACACTCTAAGGGGGCCTGATGTGCAGAAAGTGCCGAGCCCCTTCCATCTGGAAATCAGGCTCCTTTAAGGCAGCACAAGTTGGGTACCCGGAATCACTCATCACGTTTGGAAATCAAGGACTCCGGTATTAAAATCAATTTATTTTCTACTGACCCCAGTGTTGAGTGTGCTGCAAGTACCTGTACATTAGGAGCAAGGCTGAATGCACTCAATTCATTTCATAAGAGCCCACATAACCACCAGACATAACAACGCTCATTCATTCCTGTCCTGAATTTTAACTGATGACTTAGACACAGAAGGCTCTGTGTTCGAATCCCCAGTTACTGAAGCCATTCAGATCCCTCTTTTTTGTGCTCTGTCTCCACTTGAACTGGGCTGTTTGGATAAGTTACCTGGAGCTGCTGGGGGGTACCCGCCTGCCGGAGGATAGCCTGGGTAACTCATTGCTAAGATCTGAAAAGAAAAAGAGAAGTATTTTATGAAGTTGTTTTAAAAAATATTCTGTTTTATATACCATGTACAGTTATTGTATAGATGGCGGGCTAACATCAAACTTTAGATCTCACTGTGCTGCCCTTATTGTGTAAACCACAGAGGTTCTTTCTGATACAAAAAAAGACATGAACAGAGGTTCCCTGTTCCCAGCTCCTGGTGCTGGATCAAGGGATATTGATATTATGTGTGGGACAGTGTGGCAACACTTCATGTTAAGAATAAAGTAACAGTATGAGTGCACATACTCAAATGACAGAAAGAGCAAGAGCGACTGACAGCATTGAAATGTTATATAATTAAGACTTATACCTGTCAACTCTGCTGTTTGTGTTAATCCTACCTGCCTCTCCACCTGTTAACTAGCCTGCCTAACCCTCAGTTAATCATTAACACTGTAGAAGCTAGCTAGTTATAACAATGATTATCTCACTCCCCCAGTAATCACCTAAGCCTCAATCCAACATTCAAGTATCTTGATGATTCTAGCCCATAATTAGCTAGCCATCCTTTCCTGTTCTTTCAGTGAATTATTGACTAGCCACTGTTCAATCATATACAGTAACTCCTCACTTAAAAGTCACCCCAGTTAATGTTGTTACATTGCTGATCAATTAGAGAACATGCTCATTTAAAGTTGTGCAATGCGCCCTTAAAATGTTGTTTGGCAGCCATCTGCTTTGTCCACTGCTTGCATAAACAGCAGCCCGTTGCAGCTAGCTGATGGGGGCTTGGAACCAGGGTGGACCAGCAGCCCCCCTATCAGCTCCCTGCTCCCCTAAATTCCCTGTGCGGCAGCTGCCCAGCAGGCTATCAGTTGCTGGCAGTTCAGCTGTCCCTCCCCTCACTGCCATGTGCTGCTCCTGCCCTCTGCCTTGGAGCTGCTCCTGGGAGACTCCAGCTTGCTGTGCTGCGGGGGGGGGAGGCAATGTCAGGGTGTCCCCCTTCCCCCTGCTCCTGCCCCCCCATTTCCATAGAGCGGGGGCGAACACAAAAGGGCTCAGGGCGGAGGGACAGCAGCTGCTGTCTCAACTTCCTGGTCTACTTAAAAAGGCAATGCACTTAGAGTGGTTCACCATATTTAAGTGGGCAATGCACATCTCTCTCTCTCTCACACACACACACACCCCGTATGTGTGCGCGCGCCTGCCATGCTGTCTCCCCTCCCTCCATTTGTGCTGCCTTGTAGAGTATGAGGCCACATTAACAATGTGTTAACCCTGGAGGACTCAGCCAAGTTCTAGTTCATCATATAGCAGTAAGGCATTTCCTGGGAAATATCCCACCCTCTGACTCCACCACTGCAACCAAGCTTCACAATCATCATTGCTGTGTACAGTATTAAATTGTTTGTTTAAAACTTACACTGAGTGTGTATTTTATATATATAGTCTTTTGTCTGGTGAAAAAAAATTTCCCTGGATCCTAATCCTCCTCCCTCCCCCAATTTACAACAATTTCCCCATAAAAATTAGATTCACTTAACATCGTTTCACTTAAAGTCGCATTTTTCAGGAACATAATTACAACGTTAAGCGAGGAGTTACTGTAGTTAAGTCAGCATTGCCCCAACCCATTTGTAATCCTTACTGTACTATTAACCATCGTAATTCGCCTTCTTAGCTGAGAGTATGAGTGTTAGTTCACTAATGTTCCCCTAGCTTCGCACTGCCTGACTCTAGAAGGCCATGCATAGTAACTGCACTTAGCGGTTCAGAGTTTTCACTGTCTTCAGTCTAATTTTGGTCTAGGTTTGTATGCGGGTGCTTGTGTGAGTGGTCTGTGTTATACAGGAGATCAGACTAAGTGATCTGGTGGGCCCCTCTGTCCCCAAACTCTATGACTATGTTTATACTTAAAATGCTACAGCTGCAGTGGTGCCACGGTAGTGCTTTAAACGTAGGCACTCCCCACAGGCAGTAGTGTAGCTGGGGGGAGAAGTGGGGGAAGCGGCTGCTCTCCCACTGAGCACAAGTAGCGCCTTATCAATTTCCTGGCACCTTGGTACTCACCTGGGAGAGAAAGAGAGGAAAAAAAAAAAAAAAGAGAGCCACCTGCTGCGGCGCTTTTATTTTACTCGCCCGGTGGCGCTCTGGGTCTTCAGCGGCAGGCCCTTCACTTGCTCCGGGTATTCGGTGGCATTTCAGCGGTGGGACGTTCAGTGCCACCGAAGACACCCGGAGCGAGTGAAAGGCCTGCCGCGTGAGTAAAATAAAAGCGCCACAGCAGGTGGTTCTCTTTTTTTTTTTTTTTTTTTTTTTTTTTTTTTTTTTTTTGTTCCCTCCACCTGGCTGCGCCACTGCCTATAGCGACAGAAGGGGTTCTCCCATTGGCACTGGTAACCCACCCCCCCCAAGAAGAATTCTTCCATCAACCTAGCACTCTTGACACCGGGGGATAGGTTGGCTGAGCTACGTTGCTCAGAGATGTGGATTTTTCACACACTTGAGCGATGCAGCTGGGTTGACCTAACTTTTTAGTTTAGACCAGGCCTAAGAGAGGGTGTGGCACAGTGGAAGTGCAGGAGGATGTATGCAGTACTCAATATTAATAGAATTTGTAAACAGGTAACGGGAGGGAGGAGAAATCAGGTCAAATTTTGGCTACATTAAATCTTGACAGCGTCCCTTTAAGCACTAAAGCATATGAAATAATCAGCTGTCCAAAATAACTGCAAAGAGAACAGAGATCCAAACAGGAAAGAGAGCTGCACAATCCCAACAATTGTTTCCCAAGCTGAAAATAAAAGTTTTGTTTTTTTAAAAATTACTTCAAAACAAAAAAAACTTGACCCAAAAATTGAGAGGAAACATTTTTAAATGGTGTGCGAGGATTTTAGTCTTGTGCCTCCTGCCAACTAATTTATCTGAGCGATGTGGTTACCCAGACACCACCTGATTGAGTCTGTGTGTACCCTGAGAAATCAAAAAGCTCCTCATAATGGTAAACTAACAAACACTTTGCTAGTGATCCTACTGAAACATTGATTCTGGATTTTAGCATCCTAGTAAGTAATAAGGAAAACCTTCGAGAAGCTATCACATATACAATGGGATTCACACACTCGCGCTTCGTTGTATATTTATCCTTCCACATCAGGGGTGGGCAAACTACGGCCCATGGGCCACATCTGGGGGCAGGGAGCATGAGGAGGTTGGATAGAGGGCAGGGGAGTTCAGGGTGGTGGTCAGGGAGCGGGGGTGTGGATGGTGGTCGGGAGGGGGGAACAGGGGATTGAATGGGGGCAGGGGTCCAGGGGCAGGGGCTCCGAAGGCAGTCAGGGGACAGGGAGAAGGGGTGGTTGGATGTGGCAGGGGTTGCGGGGGGGTTGTCAGGAATGAGAGGAGGGATTGGATGAGGCAGTGGGAGTCTAGGGGCAGCCAGGGGACAGGGAGTGGGGAGGTGTGGATGAGGCTGGGGTCCCAGAGGGGTCATCAAAGAACATGGGGGATTGGATGGGGCAGGAGTTGGGGGGGGCAGATAGGAGGTGGAGGTTGGGCCACGACCCCCTCCCCTAACCGGCCCTCCATACAATTTATGAAACCCGATGCGGCCTTCAGGCCAAAAAGTTTGCCCGCCCCTGTTCTACATGTTTTGCAAAAACTATTTTAAAGCGTATATTTCAGGCTGCAATACAGTCAGTCAGTCTGTTCTTTAACCTTTTTGATTGCAGAAGCAGGATCTCCAGGCATTAGCAAGCACTGTAGTGTAAGCAGTATAGGAATCCAAGATTGACAAGTGTCCAGTGAATCTTCACTCCTAGGTTTTCCAGGTTATTTTTAGTGATAAGAAAATACCACAGTCTATTTTAAAAAATACTGTGCAGAGTATTTCACTCATGAAACGTAGTATACATTTGGATATGCAGAGCACTGACTGGAATACAGCATCATCTCTCATTACCAGTTACTGAAGCACACATCATGTGCTATTGTCACTCATCAGAACTTGAAATGCTCAGTAAAGCCACAGATTTAACTGTGGATAGATGAACCAGGAGTCTTCAGAAACACATTGTGACTATTGCAGTGAAAGTGTTTTATTAGAGAATGAAAAAGGTTCAAGACTTCAACATGCAATCAGTTTGTGATAAATACTTGTGGTTGCAAACCAAGCAACCTTTCACCTTTTCTTGCTCTTTATCAGCAGATATAAAGGAAGGGACATCAGTGACTTTAAAAAAATTATACCCCCTCAAAATTTTATGTTCTTTTATTGCCAGTATCTCCTATAATGACTCAGAGATTAACGGAAAAAGTATTGCTTTATTCTTCAGTTTATTCACATTGGGCATGTGACAGCCTTGTGTGTGTCTAGTCAGTTTTGCTATTTCTTCTGCATAGTTGGATTCATTTCCCTCTTCAGTTTGAATGGATCTTTCACACAGCAAACAGTGCAGAAAAACCATTTTTAAAAAAGGGACAGGGTGATCAGGAAAGGCCACAGAAAGTGGCGGGTGTGAGTGTTGTACCTAAAATGACTATAACTTCACTCTAAAAAAGACTGACTGGGTTTCAAATTGCTGTTGCTCATTTAACTTAACGAGACAAAATTTGAAGAATTGCAATACAGATTACACTAAGCAGGGTAGACTAACAAAAGTCCAAAGAAATAGGTTTGATATACAAGAAATATCTATTAGACTGGGTACATGAGAATGAACTTTCCTGGTGTGGAGTTCAGTATTAAAAAGGCAGAGGATTGTCTCCCTTCCAGTATAGCCAGAATGGGATGGTCTGCTCACATATCTGTCCCCTGAAATAAGGATTTCCCTACAACTAATTTAGGCTGGAAAAAGCCTGGGTATTTACCAAATCACTTGTCCCCTGTAGCTACTGCAATGGAAGCTTCAGATTGCTGCACCCAGGAAGAACAAGTGGCTCCTTCAATTAACTGTTCCTGTGTCAGGCAGGGAGCACTGAGGAAGAATAAGGGCTACACTCTACAGCTGCAAAAGTATCTGTGAATGCTGTAATGTCCATCCTCTACAGTTGGTGTTAACAAGGTTAATTATTTAACCAACTCCACCTGTCAGGAGAGTGAGCAGGAGGAATCTTAGCACAAGGTGCAGATGTTTGTGCACATTTAGGTCCCAATCCTGTGAACTGATCCTCACAAGCAGACCCCTCATACCCATAAAAAGCCCCACCAAAGTCTGTACAGATTTGATTGCAAGACCACAGCCGTTGTTTGGCTTCTAATGTACAGTGCACGGCCAAACTACATTTAAAAGAAAGGGAGATTTAAAAAGGAAAATCCTCTACACCGTATGAGGTGCCCCCTCAATATTCTACAGAAAGCAGTAAACATTTCCCACATTTCCTCCCATCGTTTTCCACGGTCCTTGGTTACTTACATAAGCACTTACTGACATGGTAATATCCAAGTTCACTGAAAGCATTTATAAATGCACAGTTGTTGCTAGCAATTAGTTTGCCACCCACACACAGTGGAAATATTTAGCTGCAGGGCCACACTAGAGAAAAACCAGATCAATCAGATGCATCTTGCACTCATGCTAAGAACCGCCAAGTTAGGATCTGGCAAATGTAGTAAATATGATCCACTAGAGTTAGCAATGGGCCAGGCAAAATACTAAAATTTGGTCTCTCCAAATTTTGCAGGTATTTTTCAGATCTGAAAACAAAACTTTACAACTCACCTTGATCCCCATGTCTCATGCCAAAACCCCAGATCCAGAAGACAGCTAGACTTTGAAGAAGGATTGGCTCAAGAACCAAATTTTGTGGCTAAGGCCTATTTCTATTTTGAATAGATTTTTCATCAGAATTATGAAAGACAGGGTAGGCAAATGAATCCATCTCCAATTCTCTAAGAGATCCAGGCTGCTGTCAAAATCCTATTGCTTACTTCTCTCATCATATTCTCACAGCTTCCCTCTCCTGCTCTTAGAGTCTTAGGCCATGTGAGCACACAGCATGACCTAGCGGACAGAGCACTGGACTAGGACTCAGGAGACCTGAGTTGTGTTCCTGGCTCTGTCACTGGCCTGCTGGGTGACTATGGGTAAGTTACTTTCCCTTCTGTGCTTCAGTTTCCCCATTTGTAAAATGAGGATAATGAGTCTGACCTCTTTTGTAAAGTGCTTTGAGATCTATAAATGAAAAATGGTATACAAGAGCTAGGCAGGGAAGTCTAGAGTATGCTAAGGCACATAAGCTTAAGAAACAACAATAGCCTGAAAGTTATTCCATAAACAATAATCCTTGAATCAGAGTGAACAAGGCAGCAGCTTTGCAAGGTGCCCCTTCTTTCATAACTGCCATTTCTCAAAGAGTTAAGGATTTAAGAACATGGGGAAAAAATCTGAAGTTTCTCCAAGTGCAGCAGAGGAAACATTTTGTGTTTTATACTACAGTATTTACAATCCAGGAAAACAGACACCTTCACCCACCAAGAACCATCTTCACAGTACAAATATCACAACTTTAAGAGCCATATTCCCTTGCAGACTTGGGAGACTGAGCTTTTTGCTGCCATGTCCCTGGTTTGAATTTGGCATCAGTTCAACAGTGACCTAAAATTGGTGCCATCAGATGTGTGACTGATTAGCGGCCTATATAAAATCAGCTAGGGGCCTCACTAGCAGGCCAGAATCAACTTTGGTAGTATGCTTTGCTGCTCAAAATGCTTCTGAGCGCTCTGAACTGCAGGCAAAGGTAAATGCAATAGGCAAAAAAAAGAGTGAGAAAGCACATTGCCCCACTCCTCAAAGACTCTGTCTACACTCTCCTCCAAATATACATCCCTCCTTCCCTTGGGCATCCTGATATGCTCAAGCAATTCTCGGATTTCCCTGTTGATCGAATTCACCCCAGTGTTTGTACAGTTTACCTAAATTCAGATGGTCCTCTATCGTACTTCCCCCAAGTAGGGCACAATCTTGCAGAGTGCTAGAACCCCCCACGGCTCCCACTGTAATCAGTGGTACGTGAGCATGCTAAGCACCTGACAGAACAGAGATGTGTGACAGTATTGTGACATTCTCTCTCTTTGAGCCCTATGGAAACCCCCTCCAAAAGTCTGCAGTTTTGTGGCCTTTGTCCACAGCATCACCTCCCTTAGAACTCAGGTATTTTCTATACAAGAAACCTCTGCACACTGAAAATGGTAGGGAAGGGAAGAAGTTTTGTTCAGCCAGAAGGTTCACTGATTCAAAGCCCAATGAAGTCAATGGGAATCCTTCTATTCACTTCAGTAGGCTTCAGGTTGATCCTTGAGGTGCTCCTCTCCTGCCTCCCAGCTAGCGTCAATTGGTTTCCAGACACTCTGACCGTGACTCCCTCAATACCAACAATGGCCTTGTGAGCATACATTTCCACTCTGATCTCAGGTAGGGGGTAGCAAGGAATGAAGGGACAGGGAAACCAGGCCCCACCAACAGGATGCTGTAGTGGAATTTTGTACCTGAGGGAGTTTCCAGTTTCACAGAAGGAAAGAGTCCCACCCTGACCAGCTGGGCCGAATGGAGGGAAACTCCATGAGTCAAAATTGCCATGTTTTCTTCCCCCAAAACAGATTTTTCCAGTATAAACAACCACCTAGCCCAATATTTGTTCAATGTTTTGGCACAATCCAGAAAAGTGCTGGAGTAGTGTGAAATATTTAGTAGTGAAGGACACAGTCAAGAGCCCCTTGCCCTCATATTTTCCTATTATTCTCCCACTGCTATTGCTCAAAATCAGATCTTAAACCAGATCTCTGGAACTGAGATTGCTCTGCTTAGCAGTATTTCCCCCTCCAAGTACCCATGATGAGTGTGTGTGTGTGAAAATACAGGGATTGAAGCATTTGTTTTGAGACTAACTATAAAACATTAACACATGAGGAAAAACAGGGAGGTCATATTTTTGACCTCCAGTCTCAATAATGTCCTTTTCACACTGGTAAACAAGTTTCAAAGTGGATCCACAAAAGATTTAAAATAATAAAGAGACAGGGTGGGGGAGGTAATATATTTTATTGGACCAACTTCTGTTGGTGAAAGAGACAAGCTTTCGAGCTATACAGAGTTTCCGACCTGAAAACCACCTCTTTCACTAACAGAAGTTGGTCCAATAAAAGATATTACTTCACCCGCCTTGTCTCTCTAATATCCAGGGATCAACATGGCTATAACAGTGGAAACAAAATAATAAAAAAGTTAATCACGAATGCACCATTCTCCATTTTTCATTTCACCAGCAAGTGCATTATATAAAACTTACAGTAACAAATTAGGACTAAGAAGCACACACATATACGCCGCACTAAATTAGCAATAAGGACCAAATTCCATGCATCGATGTTAACGCATAGATCCCATTGACTTTACTGGGAGTGCCATGTGTGCATCCAAGGACAGAATTTGGCTCCACTGGTGTGTTAGCGGTCACAGAGCATAAAATCTCAAACTTGGGAAAAGGCCTCTAGTGCTCAGAACATATCACTCTATTGGCCAATAAATTACTAATCTGCCCCCCCTGCATTTTTACTGATAAAAAAATGCCAAGACAAATACTGTAAAGTTATGGTGGAAACTGTGTGCCCCCCCTTCTGGAGGATATAAAGAGACAACGTTCCAGCCTAAAGGTTATTCACTGCAACTTCTTTGTTTTTCTTGGAAAGCCATTGTAACTCTCCACAATTTAATGGAACATAAGAAAGCTGAGATTCATTAAAAGAGGATCAAATCCACATCATACTAAACAGCCAAGTGTTTTTTTCAAAACTGCCTTATCCCAAAGGATAGCTAATTTCTGGAGTTAGTTCCAAACTAAAAGACCCTGTAAGCATTTCCCATATAAAGGATGTCGTGATTCCCTGTGATAATGGCACCGCCTACAAAGCAAAGTATTATATAAGACTTCTAACCAAGGTTGAAGGCAGAACCATTTTGTCCTGTGCCTGGAGAAGGTACAAAGGACCTTGTGTGTTCATCCAGGAAGAGAGAGAGGTCAACAACTGAGGATGCTACCCTTAAAGGAGGAAGGTTCAATTGATTTGGAGATGTAACCAGGCCCATGTCCCAGCATGAGCTCGTTATCACCACCAAGCAGGAAACTACACACCACACCTCAATGCAGAGGCGGTGAACCCTGTGTACAGCCTTTCCTTTCTATCAGTTGTACTGCATGGGCAGAATGCCTTGGGAAGCTTGTTTGGCCATTACATTAATGCCATTACAGCTATTTGTACTTGAAAGGACAGTTTAGCCTAAGTATGTGGGGTAGGGGGGAAAGAGTCTCAGAAGTTACACAAAAATTAAGAGAAAATTGTTTGGCAGCTCAAGTTGTTACATATTAACTTGCTCTTTGCAATAAAATCTGACCTCATCCAAATGACTTTAGAGAGAGAGAAGCCAGTAGTTTATTTTAATAGAACCTATATCATAGAATATTAGAGTTGGAAGGGACCTCAGGAGGTCATCTAGTCCAACCCCCTGCTCAAAGCAGGACCAATCCTCAGACAGATTTTTACCCCAGTTCCCCAAATGGTCCCCTCAAGGACTGAACTCACAACCCTGGGTTTAGCAGGCCAATGCTCAAACCACTGAGCTAGTTCTCTCTCCCTCCCCACCCTGTTCATCTTTGGAAAATGAAGCAGGCCAATTAACATACAGAGTTTTCTGGCAAAACAGTAAACCCTGCCCTTCGAAACACATGAACCAGAGAAAATACAATATTTTTAAAAACCCTATATTATTTCCTCATTAAGCAAGTTCTGTTTAGTAGTACAATGTAGCACAGCTTCTTACAAAGCGCTACAAAAGGGAGAAACTCCTATTAAGGAAAACTGGGTATATATACACTTGGTAGATAAAGACTGTGACCAGAAAGATGGTGCCTCCTTTTAAGTTTAAAAAACAAAAACCAGCCACAACACTGGCCCCGCTCCAGTAAACCCTATTGAGCCAGACACCTATCCTTGGGTTAATGACTCTGAATGCTGTTTCACTACATTTATATTTTTTACAGCCAAACTATTTCAGCATCCAAATACAACATTGCTGCCTCCAGGTTTAAAATAAATGTAAAGCCAGTAGGACATTCTGAAACTCTCAAGATTTTCATTACAGAACTCCAGAAATAAAATCAAGTGTGTATGTGCATGCCGGGGGAAGGGCTTGAGGGGGGAGAATACAACAGATCAGACCTTAATATAGATTAGAGAAGCACAACCACAAATTTCATACACGTTAGTCAATCACAACTTGCCCTTCCATTCTATCTTGCAGTAGAACCCTTTAAATATTAAGATGAAAATTTAAAAATAATAATAAAATAATAATATAAAAGCTCATATAGACCATCTTCTCAAATTATAGAGAAATTTAGAAACATCCTTAGACTCAGAAAGCAAGACTACTACTGAAGACGTGTTATTTTCAACTAGAAAGGCCAGGATTCCTCAATATGCAAAGTATGTTACAAAAAATCCTCTAATCCTTTTGGGTAAATACATTATTCATGTGTTATAATAATAGATTTTTTTCAACATCACTTTGATTTCAGTCAAGTCCCGTCTACCAGAATCCAAACCTCTCACTCTCGATAGCTGGTCTGTCCACAGCTTCTTGCCTGCTCTGTCAATTTTTCTTGAGCCATTTCTCCATCTCTGTGGTCAGCTACCTCTCCAGGTTACTTTCCCCAAGAACTGCTGTAACCCTCTGTCTCTCTCTTCCTAACATTTCCCCAGCCTAGTGCATGCAGTGAGTGACATGTCCAATGAGGAGAAAATGCTTAAGTATCTCATTTCAATACTCATTGTGCCGGAACCAGCTATTTCAACATTCTGAAGCTGAGCAGTTGAAACAGGATTTAGAATACACCCAATTGTGCAAACACAGTGAGCAGTGGCACATGAGCTGCAATGTCTACATTTCCTCGAGCCACTGATGAAAAATACAGAAGTGCCAGATATTCCTTCCAAGCCCCATACAAACAACAGAAAGAGGGAGTGTCCTCAAAGGGAAAACACAAAAAAACAAAACCACCACATACCTACAGTCACCATCCTCTCTCCTCGACATCAATCCCACATCCCTTCATAGCGTTCGCTCTTCGTCACTGCCTGAAAGCTGTACAAGGTTCTTCCCCAGAAATACAAGCTACCTGACCTATCTCAAAATTCAAACAGAAGGACTCCTTAGCCATTCAGCACAAAAAGGGAAGTGCCCAAGAATAAACAGATCTATCTGTAAGAGACATAGCTGGTAACATGGTTTTGAGACGTTTATGGGGGGCTTATTCTTCAGTAAACTCTAAAAGTAGACCCCCCCCCATATAAACCAATGTGGTTGGAAAAAAAATCACAAGAGACAGTATTTGTTTTACAATATGCATAAGACCAAAAGGCAAAAAAGTAAACAAAGTTATACTAAAGGACAGCTTACTGCACAACTAGATAATTGGTTGGTAATGCTGGCAGAAAGCTTGTTACAAAGGGCAGCAAGAAAAAGCTTCACAAAATTTTATAGGATGCCCAGAGTAAGAACTCACTGGGCATAGGTGCCATGCTCAAGAGCATGAGAGCAGGACTGTCATGGTCTATTTTTGTTGTAAAACCCCTTTTAATCTAATTAGCATTATATGCATTACAGTAGTGCTTAAACTAGGGGCCCTTGTGTCCCGTACTGTCCCAGAGACCTTGTAGTTTAAATAAGACAAGACAAAGGATGGAGGGGGAAAACATGCACACAGGTGAAGTAATCTGGCTAAGGCCTAATAGTAGGTCAGTGGCAAAACTGGGAATAGAGTCTAGATCTCCTGAGTCCAGCCCAGCGCTGTAATTCTCGAGACCATGCTGCCTTAACTCCTCTCTCTCTCTCTCTGGGAAATTCTATCCACGTGTGGTGTCAACTCTGTCACACTTTACCAATGGCTAATCAAATGAGGCTATAATGCTGAACCCATTTATCAGTCAGTGTAGATGAGGACAAGCCACATTCAGCATCCTATCAGCTAACTGTGATTAAACCCAGGGCTGAGCAAGATATAATCACTTTTATCATTAAAGTCAGATTTGTCCTGGTTCACACTGAATTAGGATGACCAGATGTCCCAATATTGGGACAGCCTCAAATATTCAGGACTTGGTCTTCTATAGGCACTTAAGACATTCCCCCTCCCCCCCCACAAAAAATAAATAAAAACGCTTGTCCTGATTTTTCACCCTTGCTATCTGGTCACCCTACACTGAATGCAAGTCATGTTCATCCTTATGTCAGATAAGAGCTCTTTAATATTTCACCCCCCTTCCCCGCCCCAAAATGGGAGGTGTGTGTTTATTTTATACAATTTCAAATACTTGTCTAGACTTCCTCCATTTTAAACTGTAGAAATGACCTAATTCAATAAAATATTTTAAACCCATTGCAGTAAGCGTAAACATTGACTCAATCTGTGATTTGACATAAGCCCTATCTCATGTGCACAAAGTGCCATTCACGGTTTCTTTGGGAACCCTTTTTGTTTCCATCCACAAGACACGTTACTGAGAACCACGTATAATCATCCTTAAAAAGCACTACAGTCTCATTCACCAAACCTATGATTCCCTACACAAAGGTGCTTTCAACAACTCATGAGACAATGGTAAGTGAGGAAAACAAAAAATGAATTCACCTAAGAAAAACAAAACAAAACAAAAAAACCCTCACATTTTTAATTGTGTGTTTAAAATTGCTTTCTGGAGCAGAATTAGGAGAAAAACATTATTGAAGTTCGCTAATTTTGTAACATACCATAATATTACTTCCTTGGAAAACATCCCAACATTTTCTGTCCTGGCTGTTTTGGGGTTTTTTTTGTTTGGGGGGGGATTTCTTGGTCAAGATATAGTCAAGGTCCCAATAAAATGGAAGAAGAAGAAAAAAAAAAAAATCACAGAAGCAGCAGTTACAAACCCTGGTCAAAACAAGGTCAAAGCAGGGGAAAAGAAGCTGTTTCCACCACACAGCAGCTCAGTATGAAGGTTCCTCAATAAACCAGCTCTGTTAAAAAAAAATAACTTTGTTTTTGTTAATTAGTGTTTATTTTCAGCAATACAGAACCATACCACAGTAGGAACAGAAGCAAAGCTAGTCAATGACTACAAATTTCACATTATTCAGAAAATACTCTGGTGTAAGACATTTCCTAGCATATTTGATTCTGGTATTTAGAGCCTGTTTACTTTCACTTTCAGCCATATTAATTATTTAAGCCATTTTGTTTGTTTCACTTCAGCCTGTACACAGCAACTCCCTTAAACTGCAATCAAACAAGATATACTAGATCAATATGATTTCCTTCAGCAGAGACTGTGCACTGACCATTACAGCCTGGAAATCTGAAAGCAATCCGTTGATTCCCCCCTATAGTTTTCAGGAATTTTGACAGCTGTCATGAGTACCCTTAAAGAGACCTCAAACAATTAGAAAAACAGTCATTAACACTAAGTAAGTAAGGATACATCTAGTGCCATAAAGCTCTGCACAGAGCATGTGATAAAAAATTTTGTGAAACAAAAACATTCGAACAGGAAAATAAACTAAGCTCACATGAAAGCAGATGTTTTCTGGTCCTGCAATCTAACAGGAACACTAGCCCACAAGTTACCTGAATGTAGTGCTACTCTGTTAATTGGATATCAGAGTGGGACTTCATAGGGATAAATAATTAGAAGAACATTATTGCCATGACAGAAGAGAACTATATGTGAGGGTGAGAAGAAGGCTAGACCGGTGGTCTGGTTTAGGAAGGTAAGGAGGTAATACAAACTTGATGTCACTGGACAAACAAACACACTTTATGCTAAACACTAATCCCTCTCTCTCACTCTCCCCTCCCGCCCCCCACCTCCATGGATATGGAGCTCTTTTCCTCACACACCTGAATATGGGGTCTCAGTGGGAGAAAAGAGCTACTGAGCAAATGCTTAACTTTGCACTCCATGAGCAGTTCCCATTCATGTCAATGGACTGCTCACAGTGTGTACATTTAAGCATGTGCTTAAGTCTTTGTAGGATCAGGTAGTCAAAAGTTCATGCAGGAGTCAAACGGAGGTGGTGAGGAAGAGCAGTGGTGCAAGGTTTGAGAACCAGGAGAAAGGTGCCACGTGGTAAAATCGAGGACAATCTAGAGAGAAATGTGCTAATTCATTTCTACATAACATGGACACTGCAGCAGAGTCCTTCTAAAGACTACCAACTCCACAGGGACTTGAAATACTGACACACTAAACCCTTTGTCTAAAGTGAAGGTATTTTCCTGTTCACGGAATGTTTGTTAAGATGGAGTCAGGATTATATCCATTTATAGAGTATTTCCCACAACTGCACATGTAGTATCTGAGCATCCTTTATCTGCTCAGAAAAAGAACTTTCCTCTCTTCCTCTTAAGTCAAGTTCTACATTGATTGATTGCCAATGGTTGTTTGTCTCAGCCAAATGTTTTCTGGATATCCTTGTTTGGGGAAATACTGGCTTAAACTTGTGCATCCAATTGCACACTCAAAGACTGTACATAAGAATAAGGGGTAAAAAAATTCTTAAGAAAAACTACTGCATTTTTCTCAAGCAAGACAAATATTAAAAACCCTGAAAATTCAAGGTTAATACCACAAAAAAAGAGTCAACATGCATTGGAAAGCATGGATAACATTGGCCAAACACTGCAACTCTGTTCCTGCTCTGCTTTCAGTCTGCAGGATTACCAGAAAAAACAGAAACAAAAACAGAAAACAATCCTGTTTGCCATCAATATAGATCTTCAGCACACCAGCAACTCTGAAAACTGAGAGGATCTAACTGAATAATCTTAGAATAGGTTTTAGACTCTGTACTACAGCACTTAAACCAAAGTGCACCCAATATCATGACACTACAGTAAATTACTTCTGCCTTCTTTAAGTCACTAGAAGACCACCAGCTTCTCTCTCTATTGCTCAAAAATGACCACATTTCAGATAACTTCTAACATACACAGGGTTTCAAGTGGTGTCACACTGTAAGACTCAGTATGAATAGGTAATCACATCTGGATCTAGCAATATCTTAAAGGCCAAACCAAAATTTATATAGCTTGTACACCAAGAAGTAGGGTGACTGCAAAGTTACTTTTAATATCATACTACTATGAGCTGGGTGAAATCTGGTTATGATCCCTAGGGTGTCAGGGCTGTCACCACCACCTCCCACTAGTGTTAAACTCTTGTTTATGAGCTGCCTGAAACTAACAGCCTCTGGCCACATAAGCACTGTCTTCCAGGTCTCCACAGGCCTTGCTCTCTCTGAGCAGACAAGCAACAGGCACATACCAACCCCCGCAACCCCCTTGACACATCTGTCACTGGACACTCACAGAAATTAACAGGTTTGCAGGCCCCAAAGGGCTAGTATGCACACAGCTAGACTGGTACAATTCAGGATCAGGTCCTTGATAACTTCACAGCACGGAGACAGATTTATAGTGAAAACAACCGTAAGTTTAATAATAAAGATTAAGATCTAAAAGACAGCAAATAAGGATAACAAGTGGGAACAGAAATGGTTACATAGAAAACAAGGAGGTATAACATGCTTCTCAGAGTCTCAGCTTACTGTTTACAGGCAAACAAACCATCTGTCTAAAAGCAATCTTGTCTCACCAAAAGATTTTTCACAGCATTTCCAACCAAGACAAGTTGGGATCCTGTTTTCATGAATGTAATTGCACTGATCAATTACTCCCAAGGTGCAGGGTAAGTGGGTGCTGTCCTTGTTCCCCAGTTACAATGCAGTAAACTTTTCAAGTATACTCCCCACACACCAGTGTTTTATTCTCCAGTGTGCTCTTCACTGTTGATTTCCCATCCCCCAGCTGGTTCAGTATGTAAAATGGGTTTCCATTGTGTTGGCTTACAGTGCTTGATTTAGACATGAACACACAGAGAGACTGGAGAGTCTACATCCCTTTGTCTGACAAAACTTGTTTGACAAATCTGCCTGGGACACAAACTCTAAGACACATTTTTGCACCTATACGTAACTCCTTAAAATCATCATACATACATCTCACAATGATTTTGAGTATCAATAGGACATAAACTTTTATTAGTCACCTTTTTTAGACAAATACTATGAAAGCAGCCCGTTAGGAGTTGCTGTTACAGAAGAGTGAACCTTTTGCCAGCTGGCATTGCAGGGTTCTTAGGGTCACAATGGGTTCAGACAGACAGCATGCAGCATAGAGATTTCCATTTGGTTATTCTGTATTCATGTTTCCCGAAAGTGTCTGAGATAAAATACACCAAATAAGTCATGAGGTAAACAGACAACCACAATCTAAACAAGACATAATTTTGATCCCTGCAAATACAGGGTCCCTGCATCCCTTACTCCCATAAGTACTTCCGCTGTGCCTGTGCAGTGGTTGACTAATCATCCTTGAAGAAGAACACCCACATAATAAAAGGCAGTAATTCCAGGACAAGTTTGGTGTCATCACTGAAAAACACTATGCACTTAAAGCCTCAATCTTGCAAACTTTAATTCACATGTGTAACTTCATTCACAAAAGTTATGGATGTGCTATGCAGAGTGGCACCCATAACTCATAGCCCTTCCACCATGGGGATTTCCAGTGTACCCAAGAGGGTGACTAGTGAACTAAATTCCTGCTGAGTTAGGTCTTGTTTAAGTGACAGGACAAGAAAAGGCGATGGAATTTTGTAAAGTAAGTCGACAGCTATGGGAACAACTACTCTCACTGTCAAAGCAAGGCCAATATAAGATAGGACAGCGTTTTCCCGTTGATTTAAAAAAAAAAAAAAAAAAAGCATTCTATTCCCTGTAAAACCCCAAACAGCTTGAATCTACCATTAACAGGAGTGAGTCAGGCCTAAAACAGCCAAAGATATGACCTGTGCAATAGCAGTATAATGTCATGTAACAAGCGAATGGCTTTTTATTGTTATATTGGTTCAGGCCATTTGAAAACCCTCCCTATATTAAAGGGGGAGGGGAAAGAACACAGACACACTCACTCAAACCAGGCTCAGTGAAGACAAATACTTTCCCAAGCAGGAAATGATCCCAATTACACCACCTTACCAGTTCCATGAAGAATGCAGGCATAAGAAGAGCAGGGTGAAACAGGCACCCACTTGTTTGGAAGGGACACCATAAGAGAGACAGAGAGGCAAACTTGCTCACCAGTTCTTCTCCAGAAGCACAAGTGGTGAACATCCATGAATGGTGGAAAGATGTGGCTGTCCCAGATCCAGTTTCTGGAGCTGTATGCCAGCCTACATCCCTGGAGGCGGCCTACTGATATTTCTGTCCCCCACTGAAAGTAAAGGAAGCATGGTCAGAGTTCCCTCTAGCATTCTTATTTGCTAGCTGCACTCCTTACCAAAGGCTACTCTAGAGCCGCAGAGACTGTTGCCTGGCAGTTGCTTCTGCCTCACACCAGAGTTGCATCAGATCAATCACCAACTGCTGCCCCTAATGAGAGTGATTTCAAACCCTTTCTTCCCCCAACAACTGCTTCAGGATGCTCTCCAGCACCAGTGCTACAGCCACTACCCCCAACAAAGCTTGATTATGGTCTCCTCAGCTGTAGCCACAGCCTGGATGCTGCCTTCTACCTTTGTCCCACACTCTTTGGGTCTGCTGCTCGTCTATGTTTTAATCAGAATGGTGGGGTGACAGAAATGAATTGTCTTCAGGAGCCCTTCCAGATCTGCTAGAATTGCCTTTGGACTTGAGTAAAGCTAGGGAAGTTACCATGCTATTTTGAAATTACTGGAGTTCTATTCTCAGTCTTCAGTTGTTACAACTGAATCAAGTGTATCACCATCCAGGGTGGAGATAGAGACAGAAAGGAAAGAAAAGAGTTCTACCATATTTAACAGTAACCAACTGTTGCCTTTTTAATCTATTTCCTTGAAGTAGCAAAGGTTTCTTTTACCAGTGGTTAGTGAGAATTCTGCATTTCCCACAAGGGACTTGACAAATCACTGTTCTTCTGAATTACCACCTATACCTTGCGAATCACCACGTGCCTCAGAAAAAATGCACGATATGTTCAAGGGAGACCTCAAAGGGACTACCGTGGAGTTTCAAAGGCTGATTTCATGAAGTGAGCAGTTCAGCAGCTCCACACCAAGACTCTTTAAAGATGATTCACAGTAGGTCCCTCCTATGTTAGCACAGTTGGTAGTGACTGCCCAACAGTTGTCAAAGTACTTCAATCTATGTGAAACAAATGGGCAAGGTAAGCCCATGTTCTCATCAATATCATACCACCGGGACACCCACATTCTCAGGAAAGGTCATGGACTGAATGAGTTGGAGACTGAACTGGTTTCTCAGCCATGGATGTAATTCCTCCAGATCAGCCCAGCGGTAGGACGGAGGAGCAATACAAAAACATCCGCACCTATGCCACTGCACATTTTGTGATATATGCAGGACCACAGTCTCTAGCACCATTCACCAGCATTAAGTCAGAGGAAATCACAGGCAAAGGAAAGAAAACATCTGTATGCTTATTTTTAAGGGAAACTTTGCATTAGGATTACAGAGGAGTAGGGGAAGGGATAATATGTTAAATAGCATGATATGGAGCAGCCAATCATCATCAGCTCGATTGCTATATCCACAGAAAAATCCAGGTTTCAATTCCAAAAATCCTGTATTATTTGTATCATTATTAAGCAGCTGAACATTTGTTTCCCAATCACTGTGTTCTGTGCTCTTTGGGATAGTTCAGTCCCTGTGGGTTTGAGGGATAACATTAATGCTCGTTAGAGAACTTCTAGTGAATACCAGCATAGTTCACGACAGCCAGTTGTTGTGCAACACACTGGAGTGCCCTAAAATTTAGACTCCTCAAGTACGGACTAAAGCATTACGTAGACAAGCTCTTGGTTTATTAATAAGTCTCTAAATACATACTGGGGGACAACACACACCACAGCCTTTAACTGTGTCTGTACAAGCTTCTAACTTCCCCACCCAGTGTCAAAAGGTCAATTAATTCCACCTCTCAGTTTACAATCATCCCTGATTGATCATTTTCCTTTTGTAGCACCACCATGGTAGTTCATTTTGAAATGCTTCTTATACTTTCAGTCAATAAAACATTTTTGACAATACACATATTATGACACTTGCTTTGAGACACACTGTAAGAACAAGATGTTTGCATAAGGAAAACAAATTCAGCTGACATCAAATTAAGTCTATGAGCTCTTGGAATATATGATTCAATTGAATGGTTATGATTTAATTATAATATTTTTTATAAAGTCATTTGGAGAACAGATAAAACAGCCTCCATACAAATATCATGGATGTTTTTCAGAGTTCAATTACTCCTCAGAGGTTTAGAATATTCTATTTTAAAAGGGCATATGTCCAACACAGCCCAAACCTTGCAAAATTTCAGCCTTTAATATTTAGCCTTTTTGTCTTAATTACTCTGAGTAGGTTTTTTCAAAGAGTCAAACAGCAATAAAATAACCTTGCCCTTGTCTTTGATATGAAAACACAAACACAGGAAAACACAGTGTCATATTTAAGATGTCTAAATGTATTACAAACCCCTGCCTTCTTTACTGTTTGTTGTATAACAAACTTTATAAGATGGGGCCTTAGAGAATGTAGCTGCCATCCTCTGTGGTCTAAGGATTCAGGAATTCTCTCCACCTAGCTTGGGGAAATAAAAAAAAGAATACAAAAGCCTTTCGAAACCTCTATTGCAAATACCTGTATTTCTGTTCCAGAGACTGCAAAAGAAGGGGAAAACTACAACAGCAATACCTAGCTCTTAAGGAGACAGTCTCATACACACTAGGATGGAAAACCCCAGTGGCTCTCAATCTTTCCAGACTACTGTACCGCTTTCAGGACTCTGATTTGTCTTGTGCACCCCCAAGTTTCACCTCACTTAAAAATTACTTGCTTACAAAATCAGACATAAAAATACAAAAGTGTCACAACATACTATTACTGAAAAATTGCTTACTCACTCATTTTACCACATTATTATAAAATAAACCAACCGGAATACAAACATTGTACTTATACATATTTCACTGTACAGTATACAAACCAGTATAAACAAATCTGTATAAATTTTAGTTTATACTGACTTCACTACTGCTTTTTATGTAGCCTGTTTTAAAATTAGGCAAATATCCAGATGAGTTGGTGTGCCCCCTGGAAGACTTCTGCATACCCCTGGTTGAGAAATACTGGCTAGAAGAGACCTTAGTAGAAGCTGTATTTGTGAAACCTATGCAGTACAAATATATGAATGTGCTCTGTAAGTAGGGTGACCAGTTCACTACACTAAAATATTAGGACACACTGGGGTGCCATCAGCCCCACCCACAGTCCACCCCCGCTTCTCCCAGGCTCTGCCTCCACTCTGCCCTAGGTCTTGCCCCCTCCCCACCTCGCCCTTCCTCATCTCCCGGCCTGCCACTGGCTTGCTGTGTTCCTCCTCAGTCCCCCACCCACCACTTGCCTCCTCGCCCCTCACCTCTTCACCCACCACTCACCCCTACAGCACCGACTTTCCCTCTGTCAGGTGGATGCTCACCCACCCCCGGCCTCTTCCCGCCCAAGCATCTGCCCTCACTCCACCCCCATTCCACTCCCCTTCCCCAAGTCCCCGCTCCTGCCCTGCCTCTTCTCCATCTCCTCCCGAGTGCGCTGCGTACCTGCTCCTCCTCCCCCCCAAAAGCGCTAATCACCGCCAAACAGCTGTTAGGCGGCGGGAAGTGCTGGAGGGGGGAGGAGCAGGGACGCAGCATGCTGGGGGAATGGAGGGAGAAGGAGGAGAGGAGGAAACTTGGCTGCAATTTTTCCCCGTGGGTGCTTCAGCCCTGGAGCACCCATAGGGTCAGCGCCTCCCTCCCACTCGCCTCCTTACCCGAGTATCGGGACACCATTTGTCCCGATCGTACATTGATTGGGATGCGGGACAAAGGGTTAAATATTGGGACATCTGTAAGAAGCTAGCTAGATTTGGCAAGGCCACGGTCAAAACACAGTTAACTATCAGTCTGCATATAATCAGTCAACAGTTTTTTATGGAGACTAGTGTAATAACAGTCACTACATACTTAACTCCCTCAGGTGCTGAATTGTCCAGGAAGTCAACATGCAAAGTACTGTATTCAATAGTCATACTTTGACTATGAGCTTTGTTCATTAATGACGGCAAAAAGAGTTACTGCTGTGCCTCAACTAATTCCTCACAGGCACCAAGTTAACTGTATTTAAAATCAGAAATCTATGCATTCCACAGTAATTAAAATTTTACGAAAATAGTCAAAAGGTAGTTAAAAGAAAGCAACGCTTTGTTTACACTAGAAAATTAAGTCAGCTTAACTACATCACTGAGAGGTGAGAAAAAAAACCCATTGTAGACCGTGCTACACTGTCTGCTTCCGTTGACTTAGGGGAGGTAGATTACTTACTTTACCTGGAAAACCCCTCCTGCTTCTGTAGCTTGTGTCTACACTGAAGTGCTACAACCCTTACAATATGTGACCCTTCCATCAGCACCTGTCGAATCAACAAAACAATTTTGAAAAGAACATGGTCAATTTACATCTTTAACATAAAAACACTGGCCAGAATTCAATTTTTAAGAATAATTTTAACAGATATTGATGTTCATTTTAAGCTTTTTTATTTTATCAATTTAAATTTTAACAGTTGTATGAAATTATGCCTGGGAGATAGCTATTTGATGACAGACACTGAGATTCAAAAAGTTAAAGTTTTATTAACCATTAAAACAAATCAACAACATCATGTGCCAGAATATATTTTATATATATTATCCTAAAGTCAACAAACCATATCTGTTTTCACTATTCATTTGCTTGTCCATTCGTAAAAAGCCTAATTTAAAAGTCTAAATTATTGGATTTTGACCCTATCAAGCTCCCAAGCAACATTTTTCTTACTTTACTATCTGTAAACGTTGTCAGTTTGTGCATATATGGTGAAATCAACATTTACTGACATTTACCAATACAATCCTTTTAACCCTAAACATACCATTTCTGAGACAGTCTCCTTGCCATATCATCTCCAGATTTTTATCGTTACTATTAAAAAAAAATTGTTCCATCAATTTTAAGTCTTTTCAGCAATGGAGAAATCGGCTGACTTTACAGGTGTCCAGTCTGATTATGTCCAAAAGTTTTGTCAAATTTAGCGGGTTCTTGTAATTTAGTACTTGTAACAATCCCAGGTACAATATTTACAGACAAAATGTGGTTTTCAGGTTAGAAGTGTCCCTTGATAAATAACACTGTGCAGGCTGAACAATGTTATTGAAGATCAGCCCAAACCAAAACCCACTTCCCGCAACTCCCATTGGCCAGGAACGGTGAACTGCAGCCACTGGGAGCTACGGGCGGCCATGTAAATGCAAACAAACTGTCTCACGGCCCGCCAGCAGATTACCCTGATAGGCTGCATGCGGCCTATGGGTCACAGGTTGCCCACCTTTGCTCTAATGGAACAAACTAAAACTGTGCCTCAGAACTCCCTGGACTCTGTATCCAAGGATCATCTTCCACTGTTCCCATATGATGGCTGTTCAGTGGTTTCAGTGAGAGAATGTGGTATCACAATCCAATGCCTAGCTGAGAAGACAGAATCTGAATGTTCTTGGAATTTTTTATTAATCAAAACAGTCTGTTTTGGGTCTGTTTCACAGTGGGAGATTCGAACCTCTGTCTACCAAACCCCAAGCAAGAATTCCCAACCACCGGGCTAACACCAACACCCCCTCCCTCTGCAGTATTAAAAAGAAATCAGCACAGTTTTGGATCCACTGGGACTGCATTTTTCAGTCTAAAACTATTTGCCTGAAACTTTTTGCCACGCACTAGATAGGCACTGGTGTAGACAGGGCTCTAGTATTATTACCACCATGAAACAAAAGCCTGTTCAGACCAAGTTCTCATGTCATAATACCTGAGCCGCATCTACACCAATTGTTTAGCACTAGTGCAGCTGCCGCACGGCTGGCTTCTGCAGTAATATGGATACAAATTCTCTTAGGGTTAATGCACCAGAGACCAGCTCTCGAGCTTGTAGCAGATATCTACTGCCTGGATACCTGAATCACATGTGATTCCTCCCTTTAAAAAGACAGATAACTTGTTGACAGAACTAGCTCTATATCAATGGTCAGAGGAAGCTTTATAAAAATCAGAGGGCAGAATCCGAAATTAAGACTGGGATGGAAAAACAGTGGAAGCAATACATTGTAAATATTTACTGCTGCCTTTTTCACTACCTATATACCTGCAGCACAGCAGGATATTTCACCCTGGCAGCTACAAGAAGGGAAATACAGTATTTGCATAATATCAGAAGCTGAAAAAGACAGTAAGGTCTCTGTTGTTCAGGTCAACAGTAAACCATTTAGCTGAGATGCTGGGGTCAATAGTGGTGTTTTACCATAATTTAAAAGGACTACCTCCATCAATACTATTTATTATAAACGGCATGTGAAGGCAATCACCTAAGCATCAGAACACTACTTATTAGTTCTACCTGTGTATTCTATTCCTATATAATTTCTGTATATTGTAGAAAATCTAGCAGGCTCTGTTTTGAGAACCCTGGTGTTTAGTATCAAACTTCAGATATTTGCCTGTACATTTGAATCATCATCGTTATTCTGATGACACTGAGCTCCAATCTTCTCTTTCACAGGTTCTCTCTGTGCTATTGTGTCTTACCAAAGTCCAGACCCAGATGTCAGATCGTTTTCTTCAGCAGAGCAATGACAAAGCTGAGTTTATTGCAGGTGATCTCCTTGCATATTTGTGGTCCCATTGCCTCTAGGTAGGTCCCATGAATAAGGCTACATTTTAGCCATACATTTTTAATAAAAGTCAGGGAAAAATTCATAGGCCCATGACCTGTCCACAACTTACTAAAAATATCCGACAAACTGGGCACCACGTGTGCTGGAAAGGGGAGCACAGGTGTTGGGTGGGGGAGTTGCTGCCGGGGGCGGGGGGGCACGGGTGTTGGGAGGTGGGCTCAACTTTGCTCCTTACCCAGCTCCTGGGAAGCTCCACGTGCTGCCTCCACTCTGCCCCATGCCCCCAATGCCCAAAGGGGCGGTGACTGGCTGTCAGCAAAAGCAGCACGTGGAGCTAGGGGAACTGAGGGAGAGGAGCTCCCGCAGGTAAGCCCCAACTCTATGCCCTGAGCCCTGCCCCACCGAAATTCCTGCTGCTGGGGAGCAGCCAGTGTGACTGACCTGGGGGCTGTCCCAGCTGCTCAGGCAGCTCCTGGTCCAGCCGCATGGGGCTGCTGCAGAAGTCACAGAGAGTAACGGAATTCGTGACTTCCATGACAAACACGGAGCCTTACCCATGAATTACTAAGAGACTCCTTTGACTCCATATTTGCCACAGGATTGTGCTCCACCACCTAATTTTTTTTTTTAAACTACATTTCTAGTGCTTATGGTTTGCTGAAAAACCTTCCTAGCATATTCTGTGTGCAAACAGCTTATGCAATAACTGAAAGAGGGGCAAACTAGTACCCCACTTGTTACAGGGGACATTAATTCTGAAATATAAGCAACAAGAAGTGACAAAATGTTTAAACTCCTTTTCTTACCTTAACGTCTAACTTTTATGCTTATTTTACAAGCCCAAGAACACGGAGCCTTAGTGATCCTAACCAGCAGCCAAGACTCCATCTTTTCTCTACATAGCTCATATACTGCAGTTAAATACTTATAGCGTTACATTGGATGTACAAAGCAGCACAGTGAGAAATAAAGTTCTAGGAGTAGTGTAAAACTAATATGATTTGATATGAAAATAAATAAAAAGGGAAAGACCACTTGTATTATTCACTTTCAGATTTAATTCAGGATAAGCCTCCATCTGTGAATTTCCCTGTAGCTGACACAGGATTTCCTATATGCAGCACCAAGGAGCCATACTAAAGAGAACACAGGGCCTGGCCCTTAGAGTCAGCCACTCTGTTAATATCACAGCTACTCTCTCATCTGACCAACACCTTTGGTCATATCTGTATTCTGACCAGAGCTTCCCTCTTGCCATCTCTGGATCATAATTACATTTCATCCCATGCGACCTTTTACCCATGCTACCAGATAGTAAATGGTCCTCCAGAGGCTGCATTTACCATAACTGGCTGATTTATGAACTAGTAAATAAAATATTCTGTGGGCTTAATCTCAGGCAAAGAATCGCTGAGTGGATTTTTAAGCTAATACCACTCCTCCCCACCCCCAAACTATTTTTTAACAACACAGTCATTACACTGGCTTCCCATTAAATATCATATTACATACAGAGATGCTTTGATGACTTTAAACCTTTGCCACAAATGTCGTTTCAGAAAATCATTTTGATAGTTTTGACACCATGATGCTGGCAGACCAGATAGCTCACACCAAGGTCCCCATGTCTCAAATGAACACTAACAAATACATAGCTGAAATCCATCTCACTCACCTGTGTGTTAGTATTATTAAAATAGGTATTAGAATTCTAAGCACATTCAGTGTTCAGATGTTATGAAATGCTTGTAAATTGCTGTACGCATTAATATCTCACTTTATAAGTAGGGCTGTCAATTAATCACAGTTAACTCACGCAATTAACTCAAAAATCGTGATTAATCGCAGTTTTACTCACACTGTTTAATAATAGAATACCAATTGAAATTTATTAAATATTTGTGGATGTTTTTCTACATTTTCAAATATATTGATTTCTGTTACAACACAGAATACAAAGTATACAGTGCTCATTTTATATTATTTTTATTACAAATATTTGCACTGTAAAAATGATAAAAGAACTAGTATATTTCAATTCACCTCATACAAACACTGTAGTGCAATCTCTTTATGGTGAAAGTGCAACTTACCATTTTTTTGTTACATAACTGCACTCAAAAACAAAATCATGTAAAGTTTTAGAGCCTATGGGTACGTCCACATTACTCACCGGATCTGCGGGAGGCGATCGATCTATCAGAGATCGATTTATCACATCTCGCTCACTCAAAAATAAAACGAACAATGTAAAACATTACAGCCTATGAGTCCACTCAGTTCCACTTCTTGTTCAGACAATTACAAAGACAAACAAGCTTGTTTACACTTACAAGAGAGAATGCTGCCCACTGCTTATTTGCATGGCACTTTTGTAACCAGCATTTCAAGGTATTTACGTGCCAGATACTGTATGTTAAACATTCATATGCCCCTTCATGCTTCAACCACCATTCCAGAGGACATGCTTCCATGCTAATGCCGCTTGTTAAAAAAAACAAAAGAAAAACTTGAATTAAATTTGTGACTCAACTACTTAGGGAAGAATTGTATGTCTCTTGCTCTGTTTTACCCACATTCTGCCATATATTTCATGTTATAGCAATCTCGGATGACGACCCAGCACATGCTGTTCATTTTAAGAACACTTTCACTGCAGATTTGACAAAATGCAAAGATTGCTACAGCACTCAACCCAAGGTTTAAGAATCAGGAGTGCCTTCCAAAATCTGAGAGGGATGAGGTACCGCATGCTTTCAGAAGTCTTAAAGGAACAACACTCCGATGCAAAAACTACAGAACCCAAACCACAAAAAAAGAAAAAGCAACCTTCTGCTGGTGGCATCTGAAAGCTTTGGATGGTTATCAAGCAGAACCCGTTATCAGCATGGACACATGTCCTCTGGCATAGTCGTTGAAATATCCTGCGATACTGGCTACAACAGTGCCTTGTCAATGCCTGTTCTCACTTTCAGGTGACATTGTAAATAAGAAGGGGGCACCATTATCTCCCATAAATGTAAACAATCTTGTTTGTCTTAGCAATTGGCTGAATAAGACTCGTAGGCTCTAATGTTTTACATTGTTTTATTTTTTAATACAGTTATTTTTTGTACATAATTCTATATTTGTAAGTTCAACTTTCATGATAGAGATTGCACTATAGTACTTGTATGAGATGAATTGAAAAATACTGTTTATTTTAGTTTTTACAGTGCAAATATTTGTAAGCAAAAAATGTAAAATGAGCACTGTACACTTTTTATTCTGTCTTGTAACTGAAATCAATATTTGAAAATGTGGGAAAAAAACACCGAAAAATACTTAAACAATAATAGAACAACATTTATTTAACAGCACAATTAATCATGCGATTAATCATAATTAATTTTTTTAATTGCTTGACTAGTTATAAGGCAATATTGAAGTGTTTGTAACTGTAAGTCACCAGACAAAAGAGAAGCATCGAGTGTGACATATTAACACCTCCTGCTGGAAACTATCTCCTGGCCAAGAAAAGAAGGCCAACTCCACAAGACGAACCATTGTGGAACCTAAGAGGACAAAAGACTTTGCTGACTGCTCCTCCCTCCCCCAGAGAAGTGCAAGTGAATTCCTCCCAATAGTTGAATTTGCAGAAGGCGGGAAGGAATCAAAAGCCCTAGCAAAGAGGAATTGTATCTTTTATGCTGCTTGAACTCTGAAGGGCAAAGATAATTAAGCATAAACAAAAGAATACCCGTGCTTAGTGTAGGTTAGTACTAAAGAACATAGAAAGTTTGCTGCTTATAAAAATTTCTATTACTTTTGGAAACTTAAGATCGGAACCCACTTGAGTTTATCTACGTTTACCTGCTTTAACCTTGTAAATAACACTTATTTCCTTTTCCTAGTTAGTAACTCTTTAGATAGTTTATTACAAGTTTGGATATAAGCATTGTTTTTGGTGCAACTGAACTGAGGGAAGGGACTGGTCCTTTGGGACTGGGAGTAATCTGAATACTGTTGTGATTTTTGGTGTAAGGGACCATCTATCACAAGACAGATCGGAGTACCTCAGGGGACTGTCTATGACTCAATGTTAAGGCTAGTACAGTGCTTGAGGAATTTACACTTGGTAATTGGCTAGTGAAATCTAAGTATAGAACTCAGAACCAATTTGGGGTTTGTGCCCTGGTTCTTAACAGTCTGCCCGGACACTGGTATCTATGCTCTTGAGCCACTGCAGGACAGCATGACAAGCTCTCATGATGCAGGATTTCTGGTGACTACTAGGTATAGGATTAGCAGGTGGGATTTCCACAAGAACCTCAGTGAGTCTGGGAACTCTGCCTTGGCTCAATAAGGAGATAGATATGAGGCCAAGCTCTCCGCTGGCATGACCCCACTGTAAACAGAGAAAACAGCCTTATATGTATTTTAAGGTTTGGTCTAGGACATTTATTTCCGATGGCTTACTCAATGGCAGTTGTATTTATATATTTCATGGGCTGAGGGAAAGAGCCGACATGCACACTCCCATGTCTTTTTTTCCCCAATGCAGTTTCCCCTCACTTCCTGAAGCATCACTTGCAATTCCCCCTTGACACACTAGATCCATCCCCTATACCAGAGGTGGGCAAACTACGGCCCACAGGCCACGTCCAGTCCGCAGGACCGTCCTGCCCGGTCCCTGGGCTCCCAGCCAGGGAGGCTAATCCCCAGCCCCTCCCCCTCAACCCTGCAGCCATGCCGCCACAGAAGCAGCACAGCTTGCACTTGCCCACCTCCCAGGCTTTCGAATAAGCTTGTCCTGCCGCTAGCATGGTAAGGGGGTGGGGGAAGAGGGTGGTTCGATAATGGGCAGGAGGTCCCAGGGGGCAGTCAGGGGACAGATGGCAGTTGGTTGGGGTGGAGGTTTGGGGGGGGTTAGTCAGGAGACAAGGAGCAAGAGGACTGGATAGGGGGCGGGGTCCCCAGGGTTGGGGGTCCCAGGAGGGGGAGGGACAGGGAGAAGGGATGATTGGATAGGGAGTGGGGTCCGGGGGGGGGGGCAGTTAGGGATGGAAGTCTCAGGAGGGGACAGTGAGGGGACAAGGAACGAGGGGGTTGGATAGGTTGGGGGTCCTGGGGGGCCTGTCAGGGGGCAGGGTGGGATCCCGGGAGGCCAGTTTGTGGTGGGGGGCTCCCAGGAGGGGGGCAGTCAGGGGACAAAGGTGTGGAGGGGAGGTTGGATAGGTTGGGGGTTCTGAGGGGGGCGGGAAGTGGGAGGGGGTGGAGGCCAGGCTGTTTGGAGAGGCACAGCCTTCCCTACCCTGCCCACCATATAGTTTTGCAACCCCGATGTGGCCCTCAGGCCAAAAAGTTTGCCCTCCCCTGCCCTATATGCTCCACCTCATGGCAAGGATTCCCATTCATCTGACAGTTTGTTTCTCTGGCTATGTGTACATTTGAGCTGGGAAACATGTCTCCCAGATCACACAGAGGTACTCACATTAGTACCTAAAAGACAGCAGCGTGTCCATAGTGGCATGGATGACAGCTTAGGTTTGCCACCCCAGTACATAGCCAGGGGGTCAGGAAGGATTGTACTCCAGGTCAAGTGGCTGCCTGTGCCACCATGGACACACCGCTATGTTTAGATGCGAGCTCAAACAGAGCTAGCATAAGCACATCTACACAAACTGCTAATCGCACCTCCCATCATGAATAAGAACATAGAACACAAGAATGGCCATACTGGGTCAGACTAATGGTCCAGCCAGCCCAATATCCTGTCAGAAGACAGTGGCCAGTACCAGGTGCCCCAGAGGAAATGAGCAGAACAGGCAATTGTCAAGTGATCCATCCCCTGTCACCCACTCCCAGCTTCTGGCAAACAGAGGCTAGGGATACTCAGAGCATGGCATTGCATCCCTGCCCATCAATGGCTATCAGTCCTCCATGAACTTATCTAGTTCTTTTCGAACCCTGTTATAAATCCTTCACAACATCCCTGGCAATGAGTTCTAGAGATTGACTATATGTTGTGTGAAAAAGTACTTCCTTTTGTTTTAAACCTGCTGCTTATTAATTTCATCGGGTGACGCCTAGTTCCTGTGTTATGTGAAGAAATAAATAATATTTCCTTGCTCACTTTCTCCAAACTAATCAAGATTTTATAGACCTCTATCATATCCCCCTTTAGTCGTCTCTTTTCCAAGCTGAAAAGTGCCAGTCTTGTTAATCTCTCTTCATATGGAAGCTGTTTCATATCCGTAGTAATTTCTGTTGCCATTCTCTGTACCTTTTCTAATTCCAATATATCTTTTTTGAGGTGAAGTGACCAGATCTGCTCACAGTGTTCAAGGTGTGGTCATACCATGGATTTATATACAGTAACTCCCCACTTAACATCCTCTTGCTTAACATTGTTTTGATCTCACGTCCCTGCTCAATTACAGAATATGCTCCGTTTAAAGTTGTGCAATATGATATTTTCTGTCATATTATCTATCCATTTCTTAATGATTCCCAACATTTTTTGACTGCCGCTGCACACTGAGTGGATGTTTTCAGAGAACTATCCACAACGACTCCAAGATCTTTGTTGAGTGGTAACAGCTAATTTAAACCCCATCATTTCATACCTATAGTTGAGATTATGCTTTCCAATGGGCATTACTTTGCATTTATCAACACTGAATTTCATCTGCCATTTTGTTAGCCAGTCACTCAGTTTTGAGATCCTTTTGTAGCTCCTGGCAGTCTGCCTGGGACTTAACTGTCTTGAGTAGTTTTGTACCATCTGAAAATTTTGCCACCTCACTGTTTACCCCTTTTTCCAAATCATTTATGAATATGTTGAATAGAACTAGGCCCAGTACAGACCCCTGGGGAACACCGCTATTTACCTCTCTCCATTCTGAAAACTGACCATATATTCCTACCCCTTGTTTCTTATCTTTTAACCAGTTACCAATCCATGAGAGAACCTTCCCTCTTATCCCATAACAGCTTACTTTGCTCAATAGTCTTTGGTGAGGCACCTTGTCAAAGATCTGAAAATCTTTCTGAAAATCTAAATACACTATATCCACCCCCTTGTCCACATGTCTGTTGGTCCCCTCCAAGAATTCTAGTAGATTGGTGAGGCATGATTTCCCTTTACAAAAACCACGTTGACTATTCCCCAACAAATTATATTATCTATGTGTCTAACAATTTTGTTCTTTATTATAGTTTCAACCAGTTTGCCCGGTACTCAAGTCAGGCTTACCGGCCTGTAACTGCCACTGTTACTTCCAGAGCCCTTTTTAAAAATTAGCTTCACATTAGCTATCTTCCAATCATTTGGTTCAGAAGCTGATTTAAATGATAGGTTATATACCATAGTTAGTAGCCCTGAAATTTCACATTTGAGTTCCTTCAGAACCCTCAAGTGAACACCATCTGGTCCTGGTGACTTATTACTGTTCAGTTTATCAATTTGTTCTAAAACCTCCTTTAATGACACCTCAATCTGGGACAGTTCCTCAGATTTGTCACCTAAAAAGAATGGCTCAGGTTTGGGAATCTTCCTCACATCCTCGACCATGAAGACCGATGCCAAGAATCATTTAGTTTCTCCGCAATGGCCTTATCATGCTTGATCGTCCAATGGCCCGAGTGGTTGTTTAGGAGGCTTCCTACTTCTGTACTTAAACATTTTTTATTACTTTGTGAGTCTTGTTCTTCAAAATTTGTTTTGGACTTCCTAATTACATTTTTACATTTCATTTGCCAGAGTTTATGCTCCTTTCTATTTTCCTCAGCAGGATTTAACTTCCACTTTTTAAAGGATGCCTTTTGTGCCTGTCACTGCTTCTTTTACTTTGTTGTTCAGCCACAGTAGTACTTCTTTGGTTCTCTTGCTATGTTTTTTTTTAATTTGAGGTATATATTTAAGTTGAGCTTCTATTATGGTGTCTTTTAAAAGTTTCCACGCAGCTTGCAGGGGATTTTACTTTTAGTGCTGTAACTTTTAATTTTTGTATAACTAATCTCCCAGTTTTTGTGTAGTTCCCCCTTTCTGAAATTAAATGTAACATACCTAAGAAGAGCATGTAATGTGACAACATTCTGGAGGGAATTCAGGTGAACAGGAAACACTTTCAGCTGATTAAAAGGCACATGGATGACTTATGTAATATTTAACAATATACTTCAACATGGTTATTTTTATTAAACACTCTCCTGGACCATACCAGGAAGCAACCACATGGCATCACACTGTTGGCTACTGCCCAAAAGTAGTGTAGGAAAATGTGTGCACGGGGGGGGGAGAAATGTAAATATGGAAGCTTATACTCCTCCCCTCCCCCGTATACATACATACCCCTCCTGCCCTTTCAGCAGTAGTTACCGAGCAGTGAAAATGACACGTATTTCCATTACAGCCCTTTTGTGGCTAGGTGCTGCACGGCACAGAAAGACAGCACCTCCCCCCCCCCACCCCCGGAGTTCGCAGTCCCAACCCAGCAATGCCCCAGTCAAGCTACACCAGAAACCCTGGGTACGCTACAGCCGAGGGGCCGGCCTGTGACTGGTTGTCCCGCTCCAGCTCCCCGGGCTTTCAGGGTTGGGGAGCTCGGCCTCGCGCCCGGGAACTGCAGTCGGGGCTGGGAGCGCAGCAGAGGAAGGGGGTGAGGAGCTGGGGTGGGGGAAGGAGCCCGCCCAGCCCCGTCCAGGTGCCGCGGGCGCTCCTGCGCCGCTCCCGCTGCTCCGCCTCGCCTGCCAGCCCGGCCCCGCCAACCCCGGCGCCCCCAGTCGCCTACACCCCCGGCTCCTACCTGGGGGACGCGGGGCTCCCCGGAAGCTGAGGCGGCCGCTGCTCCCGTGAGCCGAGACGCTCTGGGGGAGGAGGAGGAGCCACAAGAGCTCTTCCTGCTTCCCCGCTGTGGGCTCGGCCGGGCCCGGGGCGGGGAGGAGGGTGTCACTCGCCCGCAGCAGCAGTGGAAAACATGACAGCGCGTCCTGCAGCCTGGGGAAAGGCGGACCTTTCTTGAGCCCAGCGGGCTGCCCCGCTCGGAAAATGCAGGTGTGGCTCGCTCCGTGCTCCGGAGAGCTCTGCTGTGACCCGGGAGAGCTCCAGCGCCTGCTCCTGCTCCTGCTCCTCCCGCTCGGCGGCTGCCCAGGCAGCAGCGCGTGGGTTTCCCGGGTTAGGTCAGGGTTACAAAGGGGTAGCAGTGCACGCCCGAGGGCCTGGGTGGGGCTTGAAAACTCACCGAAAATAGGCTGCATAACTACGGTCTGACCTGCCTGCATGTGGAGTCAGGAGGTCTCCCACGTACGAGGCTGCATTTCCACTGTCACTAAACCTAAAAGGAAACCGAGAATATTTTATGTAATTTTTTTCTTGCAACATCCTTTTGACTAACTCCCAGCTTACTGAACCCTCCCCAACCTCGGTGAAGTCACCCCGAGGTTGTACAGACTGTAGGTCAGAACAAAGCGTTTGGTCTGGCTTTTTAATAGCCCTTTAGAAGTTGAGAAGCCAGCCCCTCCTTTACTAAGTCACCACTCCACTCCTATCCTTTCACACACACACAATAATTACTACTCTTTATAGTGTCATGGTACATAGGGTCCCCAGGACTCCATTGTACTAAGCTCTGTACAAGCACAGAACAAAGCCTGGCCATGCTCCAAAGAGGTTGGTACAAAGAAGTAATGGTGGATGAAAGGGAGGGTGTAAATGTAACAGGTGAGAACACATCACTGAAAAGACATCCCCTGAGCCACATAAGTTTCACGGGGATACGCACTAGTGTGCATGGCGCTGTGTCTGTGGGAAATGCTCTCCTGCGAACATAGCCACAGCTGCTGGCTGAACTGGTTTTGTGTCAACTGGGGAGCTCTATCCCATTGGCATAATGTTGGAGTGCTCATGCAGTGGCAGATTTGTATAGGTATAGCTTGTAAGCGTAGACATGACCTAAAGAGCTATTATCAGAAATCTCTACCCCATGTAGGTAGGTGTAGAGCATGATGCAGTCACCTCTTCACCTTCTCTTGAATAAACTAAACAGATTGAGTCAGGGGACTGGATGATATGCACCCAAAGAGTTCTGAAGGAATTTAAGAATGAAGTAGCTGAACTGCTACCAAAAATCTGCAATATCTCCTTAACATCAGCTAATGTATTGGAGAGTTGGGAATGTTGTTCTTATGTTCATAAGTGGTGCTGAGGATGATCCTGGGTGCTACAAGCACATCAGCCTTACTCCACTATGAGGACAGCTGCTTGCCATGATCATTTAAAATAAAATTATTAGACACCTGGGTGAAAATATGATAAAGGCAAAGCAACACAGCTTCTGCTAAAGAAAATCATGACTCTCCCTTCAGTCGACTAGAATTCTGTGAGAGTGAGCATCAACAAATCAGTGGATGAAGGTAAACTGGTTAATTTTTTTTTTTTTGAGCTTGCAAAAAGCATTTGATAAAGTCCCTCACATGAGGGTACTACTGAAACAAAATAGTAATGGAGTAAGAATTAAAGTCATGGATTAGAAACAAGCCAAGAGAGAAAACAGGGTACACATAAATGTTCAATTTTTCACAGGCCAAAGTGAGTAGCCTAAAGTTCTATACAGGAACTGCTGATGGTGAAGATTTGTAAACCATCTGGAAGGAAGGAAGGAACTGCAACGCATCCAACTTTGCAGATGAGACAACATTATTTAGGTTCATCAAAAACAGTGAAGACTAAAGAACTTCAAAGGGCCTAACTAAGTTAGGTGAATGGGTAGCATGAGAGTAGACTACATTCACTGTTGACAAGTGCAAGGTGATGCACATTGGAAGGAATCATTTAAACTATACCTCCATAGTGCTGGGATCTATATTAACTGTAGTACTTAGGCACATATGGACCAAGGGGAATATGGAAGCACCATGTGATAGGAGCAGTATAGCTTAAGAGGATTGTAGTATGAATTCTAACTGGGTTGGAGCATCAACATCATTGCTCCAGAGACCAGGAGATTAAGCTAAGTAGCTGGCAAAGTGAAAAGGAGGCATACGTTTGCACAACGGCAGAGAATAAAGAAAAGCAAAAGTCAGGGACCTTGGGGGAAACAAGAATCCCAGAACACAGAGGGTACAGACTCCAGGGAGAGTAAGTTAGTTAGAGGACAGACTGGGTGTTATGAACATGGAGAGCAAGGTAGTTAAGCAAACAGGCCATTCTAGGGTTGGTTTAAATGTTCAGTGCAGCATCTGGCTCTAGATATAACCAAATAATAATACTTAGCTCTTATATATTACTTTTCATCAGTAGATCTCACAGTGCTTTAACAAAGATGAGCTTGACTGATCTCATGGAAATCCAAATACACATCTACCCCGATAGAACATGACCCAATATAACACAAATTCGGATATAATGCAGTAAAGCAGTGGGGAGCCCCAGGCCCTTTGAAGCGCCACCCAAGCCCTGCTGCTTCACTGCGTTACTTCCAAATTCGTGTGGAGCCCCGGGCCCTTTAAATTCCTGCCGGGGCTCTGACAGCTGGGCTTGGGTGGTGATTTAAAGGGCCAGAGGCTCCAGCTGCTGCGGGGAGCCCCAGGCCCTTTAAATCCCCACAGGGGAAGCCAGTCCAACTTTCACTAACACAATATTCACAAACAGGAACTGGGGCAGCTATGGCAGTCTATGGAATAATTCGGGACAAGGAAACCATTGTAGGATGAGCTCACTGACTGCCCTTTTCATATAGGCAGAGAGGGAGGCATTTGGTTAATGCATTTCATTTCTGGATGTCTCCCCACAGGAATGCTACCCTCTGAGTACAGACTCCTTAGGTACCTTTGATATAAAATTGTCCCTTGTATAACTGTAACTTATTGGGTCTGCTGTTTGGAACTGCTGCACTACAGTGTTCATTTTCTTTTTCTAGCTAGTTTATTTGCGGCCTATAGCAAAATTTGGGGGAGAAGGGGCCATTAAACTACCTAAGGAGCCTGTAAGAGTTGCATGGTGAGTTTGAACCAATTGGTAAACTGTTACAATGAGATTTTCTCACTGTGCTAGAGATATGGGAAACAGTGTTACTAGATCATTGTGAGATGCAGCACAGTTATGGCCAGATCCAGAGTCCAGTGAAGTCAATAGGAATCTCACCATTGAATCTGTAAGGATGTTTGTGATTTTACCCCCAAGTGTGGTTTGCAATCAGTAGGTCTAAGGTCTGAACTTAGCCCCAAAACAGAAAGAGCTCAGTTGAAAGCATGGTTAGATTAAGGCAAAGGCCATATTGGCTTGTGGCTAGGGCCCCAGATCCTGGAGTCAGTCTGAGTATAATGCAGCTAAGTTTGTTAATGCTCAAAAAGCAGTATGTTACCTTCCTGTTGTGTTGTATAAAGTTCAGGGTAGTGAAGCTCTGGCTTTTCATTTTGTGGGTCACTTAGTAAGGGTTGGCTCCTCAACTTCAACTGATACTACTCAAACACCTTGTTGTATGGTCCTTAAAATACTTCACTCAGCAGACTACCAGGAGAGAATTTGATAGCCCACAGCAAATCCAATGAGCTGTCTGTACATGCTTTTTCCCCCCTTGCTCCTCCTCCTTCTTCCCTAGCTCTCAGATCCAATATCACATCAATAAACAGCCCATGAACAGTAACTACCTATCAATGAACAGCCCTCGATTTTCTCCTGATCTGGAGAAAAAATCCAAAATACTAAAGAAGAATTACTCCTGGGAGATTTCTGCATCATTGCACCTGTGCAGAATTCATGTTACCCACAGATTTCTTTGCTTCTCCACAGAAAAAATGACTTCTGATGGGGAAGCAAAGGGAAGCCACAAGAGTGATCACATGCCCCTCCCTGGCAGTGCAGGCAGTTCGATTTGGGTGCCCGGAGCAGCTGATAGAAACATAAATCACCACTGGGATGGGGGGTGGGCAATCATGCATGTGAGAGCACGACATTTGGCCCTTCTTGCTCACTACTGTAGCACACTCAGCTTAGTGAGGCAGGGTTTCAGAGTGTTTCTGAGGAGGTAGGAGTAGGGCAGGCTCTGTTCCCTCAGGCAGAACAGAATGTATACTCCTGGGGGAATTCTGCACCACTGCGCAATGCAGAATTTTGCAGAAAGTAACGTGCATGCAGAATTTCCTTTCCCTCACAGAAATGGATTACAGTGCTGCTAGCTGCCATTAGAGGCCACTGGACCCAGCAGAGTCCAGCTCACACATAGAAGACACTGTTTGGGGGAGAGAGATGGAGCTAGAGGCTTTCTGCCAGCTGCAGTTCCCAACATGCCCTGAGGGAAGAAGAGGGTGGTGTGCAGGAAACTGCATGCAAGCCTGGTACCAAACCTCAGGCTGTTTCTCCCTCTGGATCCCTGGGATCTGGGGGGAAGGGGTGTGGGTCTCTGGGCTGAGGGGGGCATGGCTGGGCTCTAGAGGGAAGAGAGGGGCATGGGTATTTGGGCAAAGGGGAGCGCCGGTATCTGGGTCGGAGCAGTCCCTCTGGGCTCTAGGTGTACTGGCAGGGGGGGCCTGTGGCTGGGCTCTGGGAGGGATGGTTGTGGGTGTCTGGACCCCCAGCTGGACTTGGCTGGGGGAAGAGGCAGAGAAACAGTAATTGGATTGTCATTGGGGTTTCTTCAACTCTCTACTCCTGTAGGGAATTTTTGTGTGTGTTTGTATTGTTACAGACATACTTGCTGACAGGTATTTTGAAATAAATTACCAAAATAATTGAAACTGGCATGATTATGTAGTGTTATTTTGAAAAATAAAATGTGTAGAATTTTTAAATTTTTTTTCCTGGGGTATTGTCAATAAATCCAGGAGCTACACAAAGTCTATGTCTGACAGGAAGGCTGTATCTAGGGGTTAGAACACCAACCTAGGACATGGGAGATCTAGATTCAAGTCCCTACTCTGCCAGAGACTTTCTGTGAGACCTTGTGCAGGTCATTTTGCCTCTCAGTGTGATTGTTTTATCAATACAGATAACAGTACTTCCCCCTGCCTAACAGGGCTGTTGGAAGAATGGATACCTGGAAGACTGTGCAATGCTCAGATACTATGGTAACAGGGGCAAGGTCCATACCTAATAGTTTGAGAGAGTTGTATACCAAACATTGTTATAGAACATGAGCCATGAAAGCTTCCTAAAAGTGGGGGGCCACCAGTGCCCAAACTGTGGCCCTGCCCCCATGCTGCCCCTTCCCCCACGGCCCNTCTTGCTGCAAAGCCTTATTCTGCACATACATTAGCTTTCTCTCCGCACAGGCAATCACACATGCTCAAAGCAGGACCACTCCCCAGTTTTTTCCTCAGATCCCCACTCTGCCCCCTCTCCCCCACTGCTCGCCTTTAAGGCCAGTAAAAAAAGTGATGGAGCCATGGCCCCCTGGGTCCCCTCATTCCGGCACCCTGTTATAGAATTCTTGCTGCAAAGCCTTATTCTGCACATACATTAGCTTTCTCTCCGCACAGGCAATCACACATGCAGCTTTGGCCTCCAGCGCTGTCATTCTGGCATCTTTCACCATTACTAAATTCACTCAAATATTAGGAAAGGAGCTAATTAGACACTTCAATTTATGCAGCATATATATGTTAAAAAAAAAAAATCTATCTTTCTGTGAGAAGCAGATTAAGGTACTTGAAGCTAATTCATTAAGATTTAACAGACAGAAGTGCTGCCTGCTTCTATTTAATTAATATGAACATTTCAAAATCATATTTCATTCAAATCCAAGTGTTACGATGGGGTTGTGCAGTGTTTTACTACCTTACTGGACATAATCCAGCTTTTGCTGCAGACTTCACACTCAGCATCATGCATTTTCCCTAGAAGGGACTGGCTCAGCCCTCTGCAGTTTTGATTGCTCTATAATTTCCCTTAGCAACTGCTGCCAGGTGAACTTTTCCTGTTATTGCTCTTTATGCAACTCACTTGGCTCTTCTGCCTAAGGCCATAGGTTCTGCATAATCACAGTCAGTCCTGAAATCTAATCTAGTTACATTTGTAACCTAATTATCTGAACCTCCGCCTTATCCCAATCCCTTTCTTGCACCCCACATATCTCATGCTGGGGAACTAGGAAGGGATTTGGATAATGCAGTGGTTAGGCTATTAGAACAGAGAAATGTCCAGCCAGGACTGTGACAAGGCTGAGCCCCCAGCCATAGGAGTGGCCACCTACTGCTGAGTAGTCCCTGAGGCAGTACAGGGAACCCTTTGCAGCCCCACCTCCCCTTCTGGCGCAACGTGCAGGGAAGGCTGTGCTCCTGGAGGCAGAGTCCTGGCTGAGGGTCTCTTTCCTGCTCTGCCCCGCACCTTGCGCCTGAAGAGATTGGGTATAACTGAGTGAAGGGGGCTGAGCAGAGACATCCCACCAAACTGTGAGGGGGACGAGGGCCTGGTAGGTCACGCCGCTGCTCAATGGCTCCTGCCATCTTGATTATCTGGAGTCCCAATTATTCAATAAAAATACATATCCCCCAATTTTCAAATTACACTGTGCAATTTTGGGGGAGGAAATGGGCAGGTGAGTACAGCAGAAGGACCAGGCTGGCACTGGCCTGAATACCCAGCCACTTCTACAGATTTTATATTGACAATTCATGCAGTTTTATCAGAAGTCTCATGATAGTTTGTGTTTTTCTTAAAGCCCCAGCTCTTGGAGTCTCATGATAGAAGTCAAAAATTTCAGCTTTCATTTTAAAACAGAAGTTTCTAATTCCAGAGACAAGCTTGCCTGAAATATAAAGAACCCCAAACTTACTTTTAAAAATCTCATGCACTTCGGGGGCCTGACTTGAGTGCCTGGGGTTGACAGTAGTGGATGCAGAAGTAGTCATTAGAGGACCTTCAGCTGATCACATTTATCTGAATGGGGTGTTAACCCTGAAGGCTAATGTTAGTCTATTTTATTGACATTTTAACCAAAATGGTACCCCAGGTTTGTGGGTGGGGCTTGGGTTTAATGGTTGGAGTTTAACTAGAAGATTAAACCCTTATCCCCATCTGACTCTTAGATATGGATTGTGAACTGACCCCAAAGCACCTCTTGCCATCTTATCGTACAATAAAGATTTTAAGAAGCAGGTCAAGAGTTGAGCACAGGATTTCCTGTTCTGCAGTGATCCACTCCCAGGGTGGTGCATGGAATGTGGGAGTCAGCTTGTGCTTTGCTGAACTGTAGTGTTAGGTTTCAACAGCCTTGCAAGTTCAGGAACAGGATATTTCGCTGGCAGCAGGTTGCTGGAAAGGAATGTGCTGAGCAAAAAGGAAGACACTTTTCCCCAGCACCTTCCCGATGATAGCATGAAGTTCTGCTGAAACGGAAGTAGGGCATGCTGCTCTAGGCTGATAGCAGGTAGCTCTGGCAACTGTATTAGATTTCCTCCTGTCACAAAAATTTCTCCACAACCTATAATAAAAGTGCATGCTGTTTACTACTAGCATAGGAAAAGCCATGCCTATTAAAAAGCTGGACTAAAGGGTAAAATATAATTCGAACCAGCTGTTGTGCAACTTGTGATGCCCTCAGTTTACCCTATCTTACACTCAGTCTGATCCCAGAAGGTTTTGAGGGCCTCATCGACCTCAATAGGAGGTGAGGGTGCTCAGCACCTTGCAGAACCATGCCCTTAAATTACAGCCAGATGTAGCTGTAGTAGGCATATTTCTAGGGGCACAATACCAGAAACAATTTAGAGTATGTTTTATTTGCACAAAAGTAGCACACAGTTCCCATAACTTGGCTCTGACTCCCCACAAAAGTCCTTGCCACATTCAAAGGAAAATGGTGGCATTTTCCATTCAGCTCCCCAAAAGCCTCTTCACCCACCTACTCTACTCCAAGACTCATGCTAAGCAAGGAAACTATTGCCTTTCACATTATCACATTGTGCCCAGCTAGCTGCGTTAGCATTAATCTAATGAAGCAGTTATGCATCTGTATCCAAGATGCTGCTGCTTAACAGCAAGTTGTCTTTCTAGAGCAGTATTTCCCAAACTTGGGACGCCGCTTGTGTAGAGATAGCCCCTGGCGGGCTGGGCCGGTTTGTTTACCTGCCATGTCCGCAGGTTCAGCAGATCGCAGCTCCCACTGGCTGCTGTTTGCCATTCCAGGTCAACGGGGGCTGCTGGAAGCAGCAGCCAGTAGATCCTTCAGCTCGCGCCACTTCCAGCAGCTCCCATTGGCCTGGAACAGCGAACTGCTGCCAGTGGGAGCCACGATCATCCGGACCTGCGGACGCGGCAGGTAAACAAACCAGGGGCTTTCTCTACACAAGCAGCATCCCAAGTTTGGGAAACACTGTTCTAGAGCAAATCTTACTTGAGAATCACAAGGTGCTTTAGAGCCATTACTTCATGTCTGAAGGTATGTCTACACTATGATATTATTCTGATTTTACAGAAATCAATTTTTGGAAACAGGTTGTATAAAGTTGAGTGCACGCAGCCATACTAAGCACATTAATTCAGTGGTGTGCATCCATGTACCAAGGCTAGTGTCGAATTCTGGAGCGTTGCACTGTGGCTAGCTATCTCATAGTTCCTGCAGTCTCCCCCGCCTATTGGAATTCTGGGTTAAGATCCCAATGCCTGATGGTGCCAAACATTTGTCATAGGTGATTATGGGTAAATGTCGTCAGTCAATCCTCCCTCTGTGAAAGCAATGGCAGACAATCATTTTGCACCCTTTTCCCTAGATTGCCATGCTATGGTGTCTGCCCGGGCAACCATGGAGCCCGTTCAGCCTTTTTTCACTGTCACCGTATGTCTACTAGATGCTGCTGACAGACGCAGTACTGCAGTGCTACACAGCAGCCTTCCCTTGCCTTTGCAAGTTAGCAAAGACGGTTACGAGCCATACTGTACCATCTGCTGCTTTGCAAGTTGACAATGATGGTTACCTGTCACACTGAACTGTCTGCTGCTATCATGGGTGCTACTGGCTGGCCTTGGTGAGGTGAGCCAGGGGCGCATGGACAAAAATGGGAATGACAGCCCAGGTCATTCCCTTCTTTAAGTTTTGTCTAACAGAGAATCAGTCCTGCCTAGAATATCAGGCAAGCCTACTAAAGAACCAGAGAGGCAAACGCCGCTCTGGGTCAGAGTCCCAGACATCCCGCAGAAATGATGAGCTGCATGCCATTCCAGGGGGTGCCCCTGCAACAACCCCACCCAGCTGTGCAGTGGGCAGCGCCGGCCAGCAGGCATGGCTTCCACGATGGCATGCCATCCCACGGCTCCTCCGGCCGTGCGGCGGGTAGCGCTGGCCAGCAGGCGCGGCTTCCACGCCAGGCTGCCACTGCCGCTCCGCGGCTCCTCCGGCCGTGCGACTGACAGTGCCGGCCGGCAGGTGCTGCTTCCACACCTGCCAGCCTGAGGGGAAGCGGCTGCTTCTGCTGAATCCTGCCAGCTATGCTACTGCTCCCCATACAGAAATCAGATTCAGTATCTCCCGTACAGTCCATGCTGGAGCTCTTTTTTGATTCTGGGACTGCATGGTCACCTATGCTGATCAGCGCTCCATGCTGGGCAAAACAGGAAATAAAATTCAAAAGTTCACGGGGCTTTGCCTGTTTACCTGGCCAGTGCATCCGAGTTCAGATTGCTGTCCAGAGCGGTAACAATGGGGCACTGTGGGATAGCTCTCAAAGGCCAATACCAACAAATTGCAGCCACACTAACCCTAATTTGACATGGCAATGTTGATTTCAGCGCTACTCCTCTCATCGGAGAGGAGTACAGAAATCCATTTTAAGAGCCTTTTATGTCAACAAAAATGGCTTTGTTGTGTGGACAGGTGCAGAGTTAATTAGATTTAATGCTGTTAAATTTGACAAACTCATAGCGTAGACCAGGCCTGAGGCACAGAGCTGAAGAGACTTTAAGGCTATGGAGCCTAGTTAAGCTAAATCAATTTTAAAGCTGGTGGGAGACAAAGCGTAAGCATGGGTTTAGATGGCTTAATGCATCATGGCTTATCTTCACTAAACCAATTTTAAATACCCGTGTGTGTACACACACACACAGAGTCTTGAAGCCAGTTCAGGAAAAACAAATCAGTCTGCCTTAAACCAGATCTTCACTGCAGCTCTAAATGGTTTAAACCAGTTTAGAACTAGGTAGAAAGTTTCCCCATTGAGTCAGTGGCAGATCACCCCTGAGTTTCTCCACTCAACTCTATCTATTCAATAACAATCTGTCTTTCTATCCTGGCACAGGACAATCACCAGGGGGAAAGATACAATGGAAATATCTAAGGGCTTGTCTACAAACAGAAGTTATGGTACATAATTTCTAGTTAAAGCAGTACAAGTTTTATACAGGTATGAAAGTGCTTATACCAGTATAAATTATTCCCATAGGGGAAGGGGAATAAGTTATACCAGTACAAGGCACCTTCAGTCTGATATAACTGCATCTACTCTAGTTATTTTACTGGTATAACTATTCTGGTAAAAAAGCTAAGTCGCACCCCTACCCAATATAGATATACTGGTAAAACTTAAGTGTAGACGTAAAGCTTTAAAGTGAAAATAGCTAGATTCACTGATTGTATCATTTGTCCATAGGGCTGTACAGCTGTCACTTTACCTACTGTACTTCAGTACGTATAAGTCACTTTAACAGTCTGCTCCTTTTGGTCTAGTTTGCATGAGTATAAGGACTTGTCTTTGTCAGACTTTTGTTTACCTCTTGTTAAAAAACCTAGATCCAACATGTGGGGAACATCTTCATTGACCTATACAAACATGTTAAGTAAGTACTTCATGTTGGCAATCAATTGAGTCTAGTGCAGCCATACCCGAAGGACTTGTCTACACTGCAAAGTTGTCAACAAAACTTGTCTAATGGGTACTTAAAAAAGCCTCCCCCCCACCCCCCCCGAAAGACATAAGTTTTGCCGATGCAAGTGGCAGTGTGAATGCGGCTTCCTGCCAACAAAGCTAACGCCACTCATGGGGCTGGATGTATTTTGTCAGCACAAGTGCCAACAAAGTACCAAAAAAAAAAGAAAAAAAAAAGTGTTTATACATGCTGACTTTTAGCGACAAGGCTGTGTCAACACAGCCTTGTCGCTAAAAGCTGCGTGGTGTAGACATGCGCTTAGACAAGTGTTAACAGGCTGAGTGATGGTCTAGTGACAGCTGTTACACACATCTACCAGGCTTTGTTCTAGACCTGGTAATGCACAGCATAAATAGCTCCTGTGCCTCTGGGGCAGGTTGGTAGAAAATTATATCATATTACAACACCACCTTGATCAGTCAAGTTAACTCACAAGCTGGTGACCGTAACTTCACAATCAGAATAAACCTAGCAGCTGGTTGTGTTTAACTTTAGGATTCCAACAGGGTTTACATATTAATATCACATTAGAGTCCCCTTAGGAGCTAAATTGTATTTGGACAGGAGCTGATTTTCTTAGTGAGGAAACCCTGGTTGAGCATTCCAAGTATATTATGTTGTTGGGAACTTGTATACTCCATCTACAGGTCAGAAGCTGGATTGTATCTTGGAAGATCTTTGTGCTAGCAATAGTAAAGCAGATAAAATCATTGGGGTCAGTCAGTAGAGGAAGCAGTTCCCATTAGTTTGTGCTCAGATAACAGAAGATGTAATAGGTGTCAGAAAACCAAGACTAGTGAAAGAGGGGAATCCTTCATACTTTTGCTACTGGTCTTGGTTGCTGCTTCTTAATAGCAGAGGAGTAAAGCAACATGTTTTAAAAGGTACAGTTAAGGTCAGAAAGCTGACTGTAAAAATAGCACCTTCTTACTGAACACATTTTCTCCCTGTGTGGATTCTGAATCATTCATGCTTATTGTCCTGACAAAAATAAGTTTCAGTACTTTAACTGCAGTTAGCACATCAGACCCCAGACAGCTGTGGAAGAGGGAGCTGGATTTCATTGTGGTTGTAGCACCACCTGCAGATACGCTAACTGTGGTTGTTTTCCTGGCAATGTTGTGTGAACTGGAAAGAGCCAAGGTTGACTTTTAGGTACCAGGGCGGGGGTTGTAGAGCTGGCCAAAAAAAGTCATATCACTTGTAAGCTGAGTGAACTCATTATGGAATTACTGAGACACAACAAACATGGCACCCCATAGTGTCTTTTTTTCTTTAAAACAGAATAACTTTAAAAACCTCAGGAATTCTGTTGGGTGATCCAGTTACAACAGTTGCCCCCTGGAATGCTGAAAACTCTCTTGGGGCATAGATGTAGTAGTGTAGCTGGCAGGATTCAGAAGAAGCTGCTTCCCCTCAGGCCGGCAGACGCAGAAGCGGCGCCTGCCGGCCGCACAGCCAGAGGAGCCACAGGGCAGCAGCAGCAGCCTGGTGCGGAAGTGGCGCCTGCCGGCCGACGCTGCCCACTACACAGCTGGAGGAACTGCAGGGCTGCAGGCCGGCGTGGAAGCGGCGCCTGCTGGCCAGTGCAGACACAGCTCGGCGCTGAGACAGGAGCCGGGGACAGGCAGCAGCATAGGAGGGAAGGTGAGGGGGGGGGGGGGGGGGCAGTCTGGGGACGTGGCCAGAGGGGGAGCCAAGGAGGGAGCGCCTTTTTTATGTTTTTGCTCCCCCTACGCTGAAAACCTGGCTATGCCACTGCATAGATGGAAAGCCAGTCACACCTTAACAAGGTATCTTTGGTATTAGTGATAAAAGTGAGTTTGCTGGAAACCAAGGCGGTTGCATGTGACATGGTGCAAGTGAAGTGCTGAGCCACAACCTATCATTCTACCCACCCGAGTTTTAATGACCAGTGAATGACTCTTCTTTAACACTGTGTCCTCTGTACCCACTGATGCAGCAGATTTTAGAGGCACAGAAATATACTTGAGTACATCCTAAAAAGGAATTTCTTTCAATCTTGTTCTAGTACAAAAGGAGTCAGTTTCATCCTTTTGTTTCTTGTCCAAGAAGTGTTTGCTGCTAAAGTAAGTAAAAGAGGACAAAGATGATGTATTATCCTCTTTATAAATCTTTTGATCTAAATATTTTAATATACTGTGATTAAGAAACTTGACACAGAAAATCTGTGTTCTACTCCCACCTCTGCCATGAGCCTCCTGTGTGACCTTGAGCACCTCACTTAATTTCTACCTCAGAATAGGGATAATGCTTCCTTTCCTCTATCCTTCTTCCACCTTGTCTATTAAGATTATAAACTCTTTAGGACAGCAGCTGTCTCTCTACACTGCAGTTATAAGTCTGCCCAAGCTACCACACTAGAAGTAGTGATGTAGCTTGTGATAGCACAGGCAGCAACTTGGATTAGCCATCTGAGTACAAACCCATCGGGGTACATATGCAGGCAGCTAGCCCAAGCCACTGCCCATGCTAGTTCTGGCTCCACAGCTAATTTTAGCAGCTAATTTAGCACAGAGCTAGCAACTGTCTGCTCACATTAGGAAACCTGCTTCCAGCTGCAGTGTTAAATGCACCCCCTGTGTACATCACAGGGCACACAGCACCTGGAATAGTGGGGTGCCTGGTTTCTACTGCAATGTGAATAGATATAGTTCATCTTATGGACCAAAAAGTCCCTTTCTTTGGCATTACTAAAAATAACTGATAACACAGGTATCTGAAACCCCCTTTTACTTTTGTTTATAAGTAAACCCCTTTTTACCTATATCTTTATGTTCTGCCAGAGCTCAGTGTGGGACAAAGTCCTCAAAATAAAACTCCTAAGAAACAGGGCAGAAAGCTTGAAATTAACCAGAATCAGTTTCTGTGGTATTGGAATAAATTTCTTCAGCCTCAATTTAATAAATCAGCATTTCTGCTGTCACTGTTGACAGTAATGAGAGGAAGAGACAGCAGCAGCAGTTATTTATGGAAAGGAGGTAAATCTGGATCTAAAATTAAGGAATTTCCCTAAAAACAGTTGAGCTGTTTAGTTTGTTACAATAATAAATTTACTGCAATAACTGAACTGAAGAAGCAGAGAGCCCCCTGGTGGTCAGAGGTATTCATTTATTCAAGGTCATAATCTCCAAATGTAAGGCAAAATTTTGCCATCCTTTGTGAGCTGCAGATTGCAGCATAGATTTCTCTTGTACATCCTACACTCACAACCCATGCAGTTTCCTTTGACATTAAGGAGTTTTGTGCAAAGAGTCAGGGCAGAATGTGTAATACAAAGAGACGGTCAAATCAGATGCAATGAAAATTCACACTTACCTAAAGGTAACGTCTATACGTACAGCGCTATAGCAGCTCAGCGTACTGATACAGCTGCACACCTGCAGAGCGTGTGCTGAAGATGTTCTATGCCAATGGGAGAGAGCTCAGAGACATCAGCATAAAAAAAAACCCCATCCCCTGAAAGACACAGAAACTACGTCAGCAGAAGCTCTCCTGCCAACATAGCGCTGTACGCACAAGTGCTTATAGTGGTGTGTAGATGGCCAAACTCACCCCTGCGGCGCCTCCTGTTGGTGACTCCTGGGAATTAGCTCGGTTCCAGCTCTGGAGCGCCCTCTTCAGGCCAGTGATCCACCTGTCCTCTGGCCCTGTGCCCCTCTCCCTGGACCCAGTACCCTTTTACATGGGGTGCTTCCCCCTGGCAGTAACCCCTTTCTCTCAGGGTCCTCCCTCCCCAGGGAACCCCCACCTTGCCTCAGTATATGGCTACTGCTAGTCATTTTCTAGCCCCACGCCCTGGGGCAGACTGCAGTATCAGTCTACTCATCACTGGCAAGGAGGGTTTGGATCTGCTGCCTTAGCCTACCCCTGGGCTGCCCTCTGCAACCCTCATGACCTGTTAGCCCAATCCTAGGCTGCAGCCTGGGGCTCTCCAGGCTGGAGCTCCCCAGCTCCTCTGCCTTTCCCCAGCCCTGCTTCACTCAGGTACCTTGTGTCCAGCTCCCTGCAGCCAGGCCCATCTCCCTCTATAGCTAGAGAGAGACTGTCTTGGCTTCCGGCTCACAGCCTCTTATAGGGGCCAGCTGGGCCTGACTGGAGCATGGCCACAGCTGAGCCTACTTTCCCCAATCAGCCCAGGCTTCCTGCCCCAGCCTAAAGACTGCTTTCTCCTGCCAGAGCCCCTTCCCAGGGCTGTTTTTAACCCCTTCAAGACAAGAGCAGGGGTCCACCCTGCTACATGGTGCAACTAATGTCACTCAGATGGATGCGTTATTTATACTCCTGAGTGACATAAATTAAGCCAGCATAAGATGTAGTGTAGACCTAGCTGAAACATTCACCTCTCCCTTATTCCCCATCATCCTCAGCCAGTTCTGGAAAGTTACAAATGACAACAAGCTTTTCTATATTTGTGGTGTTTAGATGTGCTTGTAATTATTAGAACTGGGAGCACTGGCTGTTGGGAGTCTGAAAGGACAGGAAACAGGAAGGAGGGGGGAGGAGTTGAGGAGGTTGAGTGAGAGTTACAGAGTGTGCAGCAGCAGCTTGGTAAAGAGGTTTCCACTGTAAATAAAGTCCTGTTGAAGCTTGTTATTACCTTGCCTGCTTGATACAACAATATTTCAGTCTTCAGCTCAACTCTAAAGCCTGCAAACATACTGGAGAAGGGCTCTTTAGCTCTCAGGTCACTGAGTATAGAAATCCTCTTACTCTCTCTGCATTAGATATTAGGATTCCTGACAGAGGCATAGATTGTACAACGCTGTGTATCCTGGATAGGAAATCTGGGTGCCATTCCAAGCTCTTCCACTGGCCTGCTGGGTGTCCTTTGGGCAAATCACTTAACCTCTCTGTATCTCAGTGTCCCCATCTGTAAAATGGGGATAATGATACTGACCTCCTTTGTCAAGGGCTTTGAGATCTACTGATGAAAATCCTATAGATAAGTGCTAGGTATAGCATTATATATCTCTATTAGGCCCTCTGTGAAATGAGTTTGGTGGTTCATCATCTGGACCATGTGAAAAAGGCCCTTGAGGAATTCCACCAGGATTTTAACAAATTTCCACCCCACCATCAACCTCAGCGTGGACCAGTCCATGCAAGAGATCCACTTCCTGGACAATACAGTGCAAATAAGTGATGGGCACATAAACACCACCTTTTACCAGAAACCTAATGAACACTATATCTACCTACATGCCCAGCTTTCATCCAGACCACACCACACAATCCATTTCTACAGCCGATACAACTGCATTTGCTCCAATCCCTCAGATAGAGGCAAATACCTACAGGATCTCTATCAAGTGTTCTTAAAACTAAAATACCCACCTGCTGAAGTGAAGAAACAGATTGACAGAGCCAGAAGGGTACCCAGAAGTCACCTACAACAGGACAGGCCCAACAAAGAAAGTAACAGAACGCCACTAGAGCTGTCACCTTCAGCCCCCAAATAAAACCTTTCCAGCACATCAAGAATCTGCAACCTATCCTGAAGGATGATCCCTCACTCTCAGAGACCTTGGGACACAGGCCAGTCCTTGCTTATAGACAGCCCCCAACTGAAGCAAATACTCACCAGCAACTACACACCACACAACAAAAACACTAACCCAGGAACCTATCCCTGCAACAAACCCCACTGCCAACTCCGTCCACATATCTATTGAAGGGACATCATCATAGGATATAATCACATCAGCCACACCATCAGGGGCTCGTTCACCTGCACATCTACCAATGTGATATATGCCATCATGTGCCAGAAATGCCCTCCTACTATGTACATTGGCCAGACAGTCTCTACACAGAAGAATAAATGAACACAAATCAGATGTTAAGGATTATAACTTTCAAAAACCAGTTGGAGAACACTTCAACCTCCCTGGACACTCACTCAACAACAGACTTAAAAGTGGCAATTCTTCAACAACAAAACTTCAAAAAACTGCAGAACTGGAATTAATTTGAAAACTGGACACCGTCAAATTAGGCCTGAATAAAGACTGGGAGTGGATGGGTCACTACAAAAACTAAAAACTAATTTCCCCATGCTAATGTTACCCTACTGTTACTCACACCTTGTCAACTGTTTGAAATGGGCCACCCGATCACTACTACAAAAGTGATTTTTCCTCCTGTTGATAATATCCCATTGAATTATCTTGTTAGAACTGCCCCCCCACTTGGTAAGGCAACTCCCATCTTTTCATGTACTGTGTCTGTATCTATCTATCTATCTTCCTACTGTATTTTCCACTCCACACATCTGATGAAGTGGGTTTTAGCCCACGAAAGCTTATGCCCAAATAAATTTATTAGTCTCTAAGGGCTGGTTTACACTACAGGGGAAAATCGATTTTAGATACGCAACTTCAGCTACGTGAATAACGTAGCTGAAGTCGAATATCTAAAATCGATGTACTCACCCGTCCTCACCACGCGGGATCGATGTCCGCGGCTCGCCATGTCGATTCCGGAACTCCGTTGGGGTTGGTGGAGTTCCGGAATCGATATAAGCGTGCTCAGGGATCGATATTGCGTCTAGATGAGACACGATATATGGATCCCCGAGCAATCGATTTTAACCCGCCGATATGGCGGGTAGTCTAGACATGGCCTAAGGTGCCACGAGTACTCCTCATTGTTTTTGCTGATACAGACTAACACGGCTACCACTCTGAAACCTAATCTCAGACGGCCTCTTTGGCAGACACAGCAGAGTGGCTCCAGCTCAAGGTTAGTATGTATTGGTATGGTAGTGAGGGGGAAGCTTACGCTGCTGCTGCCTAGGCTAGATCTGTACCCGTTATAAATAAACACTTCCACCAGATTTGCAATCCTTTTCGTCTAGCAGTTTTAATAAGCATGAGGCTCCTAACATTTTCAAATTAAATGAATGCATAGGAGGATGTAATTATACACATACACACTTTAGATAACCTAGATCTAAATATATAAGGGGGACAATTTTCAAGCACAGCTCTAGCTAAAACTGTTACATGGATTGCACTAGAAAAATATTTAGAAGTCTGTTTAAATAAGGAGCAGCAAGGGTCATCTAGTTCAACCTGCCTTTGAGCAGGGGGTGGGACTAGATGACCTCCTGAGGTCCCTTCTAACCCTGATATTCTATGATTCTATGATCCTGCTTGCATATTGATAGTTTACTCTTTGCTTTGAAAAAACCTCTCTGCTCCAATAGCAGGAGCAGAAGGGGATAGGGAACAAGTAAAGGAAAATCTGTCCCCCTAGAACATCTTGTCTGAGGTTGAATCTGGTTTGTAAGTTCAGCAGTATGTTCAGGATCACAACCATCAGAGTCTAGAGAGAGTGTGTATGTACAGACACATGCATGCAGGGGTGGTGTCATGTGGCCATTCGGAACTAAGGAGAAACAAAGAACTTCTGAAAAACCCACCAGCTGGTGAAATTCATTTTCCCTTAGATTTCTTTACTGCTTTTTAAAAACAGGATAGTTCAACACTCAAGCATATGACCCCTCAGCCCTGTCAGGAGATGACCCAGGGTTGACAACTGTCTTCATCCCTATGCATAGAAATAGAACAAAAAACAACAAAAAGTACTTGGGTAAAAAGTAAAAGATGAAACATTTGTGACTAAGGTAAATATATCAGCTTATTGTATTGAGGAATCTGCATCTTTAGAATTAGTTAATTGCAGACTGCAGTCGGTTGTTCTGGATCTTAACAGTGTTAACTAAATTACTGTTATTTGACAAAGACAAAATAGAAGCATGAAAAAGACACACAAATGGGATTTATTCATTTTGCAGTTATGCATGGATCTGCCAACAGAGGGAGTAGTTCTAGACAAAATGTCTAGACAAAATCCAGTGTAGTTCTAGACAAAATGATGAGTAAAGGTTTAACACCACACTAGTTGTGTCCCTACTGTGCCACTACCATGGCAGTAATACTAAAAAAGTCACATCATAGTATTTAAAAGAGTAACAAACCATGGGGTAATGGCAGCCATCCAATCACTTCAAGGGGACTGCAGAATTCAGTTGGTAAATTATATCTAGGGGCACAACTTGAAAATAGCTGAGAGGATAAACACTTTTATACCCATGTAACCCTTCTGCCCCTCTGAGTTGGCAGCAACAAGGGCCAGGTTCAGTATCCAGGGGTTCCGTTTCAATAACACAAGGCATAACCGGCTTCGAGCTTCCCGCCAGTGCCTGCGGCACGTTACGGCTACCTACCTTTGGGCGCTCTAGGAGGTCCCTAATATTCCCTCTGAAGCTCGGTTTGAGTGTAGGAATCTTTAATAAGGAAGAAAATCAATGTGCATCTCCTTGAGGACACCACAACCAGAGTTATAACAGCACACCATAAACGCCCACCCCACAGTTACATTTGGACTTCGCTTTCCCTTGGGTCTTAAGTCCAATCTCATCCAAAGGTTCCAACCAAATCCCAGTCTCTGGTCGTCATGCCACCCCGATTCATAGCTACATTCTTTGGTAGGGTCCCTCTCCCCCGCTCGTGGTGAAGGTGGCCACATTACGGTGGTCTCCGGGCATGCCTGCTCTCTGTGGGTTTGTGCTCTATTCTCTTCCACGGAACTCTCCGCCTTACCGCCGCTCCACTCTGTCCTCCGGCCGTCCTCACAACTGTCGCTCACAGCTGCTGTAGGCTGCTCCAGTTGTCCAGCAAACTGCTCGGCTCCGCTTCGCTCTGGTGGCTGGTGCCTCCACACATCCACAGCTTACCTCCGTCTGCGTAGGGCTCGCCTTTCTTCCACTCACCAAGGCTGTTCCTGTGGTTCTTGCTCACCATCCCCTAACTGGCTCCACTCCGCCCAGCTGCCTCTGTTACGCTAGTAGCTTTCTCAGGGCTTCCCCATAGTTAGCACTGTTACTCAGTGCTTCCAGTCAGTCGGGTTTTTGTTTCGCTTCTTGTGGATAGGCTCTAGCACTGGGGTTAGGGGGCCAGTTGTGAGTGGGCACCTTAGTTTCAAAGTGAGTTTCAGCTCAGCAACTGTATTTCTAGGTCTAGGGAATAGTAAAAAATCACCTTGACATTCCACGAGGTGACGACGCGGGTAGCTACTTGGGTGTTCTAGGCCACAGGCGGCGGCATGCACAGCCGGCATACAAATACCTGTCCCACTCTTCCTGATTTACCTAGGGTTTTCTGGACTCATGTTCTTCTCTTGTCCTCGCAGTAGCACCCAACAAACATCTGAGGTTTGGTTCATTTTCTGGGTCCAGCAGTCCCACAGCTCGGCAGTCTGGGATGGGGTAGGCATGCCTATGCAAATATTTGAGATTTCGCATTCCAGACATTCTTTCCACACTTCCCATACTTCACCACCAGATGTCAGGGTCAAATATTTGAGATTTCGCATTCCAGACATTCTTTCCACACTTCCCATACTTCACCACCAGATGTCAGAGTACAGCTCATCCTGACTCTGCTTACACCCATTTTAGATAATTATGCCATATAGCCAAAGGGCTCTTCTCTCAATTGACCAACACATACCAAGAGTCATTTGGGTTCTTTCCAGATGTAATTTGATCTTGTCCAACAGCTACAATTCAGTTAAACCACCTCACAGGCTGTTGTGAGGCTTAGTTCATTGATGTTTGCAAAGCACATTGTGATCCTAATACGGAAGGTGTTCTCTGCACCTAAAGACATATTGTTCTACAGTTCTCATGTCATTATACAGGCTAAACTCACATTGACTTCACTGGGAAGTTTGCATATGCAGACATTCTGGAATCATACTCTAAATGATTCATTGTGTTTCTGTATTAAAACCACCGAAGCAATGGACAGACCAGTTCTGATCAAGTAAGAGCCAATTCTAAAGTGAAACCAAGCTGGAACCAAACCTTTGAGAACCTAAAAATATCTGTTCACCTTTTCCCTCTTCAACAAGAGCAGCTCTTCACTTTCTGGTCTGTGTCAGGACCACAAACTGAAGTTACAAAACACAGCATGAACTTCAATGGAAACAAGTACACAACACAAACACACAAGTGAACACACAAACATGTTTCCAGCCCAGTTTTTGCAAGTCTGGCTATTTTGGATCAGCGTTCAAACTTTTAGATGCTTAAAGATAAACTGCAACACTGAAGCTTTTGGTGTTTCACTTAGCACCATCATTCCCATGTTTAATTGAAAGGCTGCCAGAAATATTCTTCCCACAGGTAGATGCAAAAAGAGACCCATGCACAAATCCAAGTCTATCAAAGAAATATATGATTATCAGTCTCTCTTTGAATATTTAGCACGCAGCTGTCTAACTAGTGGGATTTATAGTTGGGTTATGTGGGATTTCCAAGTTTTAAGAGGTTTCTCTGTCTATTTCCAGTCCATCTAAGAATGACGATTATTGATAAAACTCAAATGATGACTGGAGCTTGGCTTTGGAGTTCCAAACTAAGATTTCCCACCAAATTCCAACACAGTAAAAAAATCAAGAGTTTAACAGAATTTCTTACAAGATTTCTACCTGCTTATGGTTTCTAGTCCATCACTCACTCCATGCCTTCTGTTATTCAGTGTCTTGTCAAGTCTGGATTGAAACAACACAGATGATGGGCTATCATCAGTTTACAACACAAAGTCTGATTTTCCCCCGCCTTGTACCTTGTGATGACATCTAGGGCCTGATCCAGAAGTCAGTGAATTCAGTGGAAAGACTTTCATTGACTTCAACGGGCTTTGGCTCTTCCCTTCACACCTGTGCAGATAGAGCGTAACGTATTTTGATACGGTAGCATTTCTACACTCACTGTGTACTGGTATAAGTCACACAGGCATAAGACAGTAATGAATCAGGCTCAGTGGTTGGATACCAGGCACAATTTTCTCACCATTCTAATAGTTAAGTACTAGAACAGGCTTCCAATTGAGGTTGCAAAATCCCTGTCATTGTTTTTAAGAACAGATTGTTCAAACACCTGTCAGAGATGGTCTAGTTTTACTTGGTCCTGTCTCAGCAGAGGAAGATGGACTAAATGACCTCTCATTCCCTCATTCCTCCCTTTCCAGCACTACGTTTCTCTCATTTTATTTATGCAACGTCTAGAAGCACGCAGTGCTGGGAAATTTTGAGCACTGAGCCTAGCATTGTTCGGTTTCTTCTCTTTGCTCCTCATTCAGACCAGTTTGAATTGCTCTGAACTAGTCTTCTCTCTCCCTGGTGTTTATGTTACTCAGATCCTTTTGAGACAGTTTCCTATTTGTCAGTATATAGACAGATGAAAATTAAAAAGGCAAAAGACACAGACGGACCTAATCTAATTCATAATTCACTGAAAAAGCCAGTTCATTTGCAGAAAGAAAGTTTACTGGCCTATGATGCTGTCTGTCTTTTTTGTTTTCATCTGTTTATTTCTTTTTTTAAATGCCCTCAGGTACTAGTTGCCTGCATGCTGTTTGCTGCTCTGCTTTTATGTAGAAGCTTTTAAAAAAAAAAACAGTATGATGCAGGCAAGGAAAGGTCTAAACTTCCACAGGCAACTTGTATGTTTTGATTCCATTGCTGAGTTTAGGGACGCACACATCCATCTGAGTGTGCAGCATATTTAGCTCTAGAGCTTCCTTTGGGGCTCACGCCATCACACATTTCCTATTTTGTACACAACACAATGAGCTTTTTCAAAGACACAGTTGTATGAATGGAGTTAGGAATCCATGCTGGCACCTGAGATGCATAGATGAGAAGTGTGAAAGTAGAATGAATTATATTGTAAAAATAAGAATGGATTAAAGAAATGGTGTATGTACCTTTAAGCAGAAATAAGAAATGTTGAAATACAGGTGCCAGGAAAAGAAACATTAGGCATAAACAAGGGTGCTAATGGCGAAACATTAAAGAGATCGTTAATAGTTAGTAAGGAAATAAAAGCTATTTCATGGCCCCCTATTAGCCCAGGTTTAAACTTATCAGAATTCTGTTCCTTTGTATACTTGCTAAGTGCTTCCCTCCCTTTTCCAGCTAATAAATAGATAATGTGGACATACAGCACAACTATTGGGTGTATTAAGAGCGTGTGTAATCACAATAACAGAGTGTTCCAACTGATCTGGTCTAACTGTGACAGGAAAAAACACGGCTTGAGTCACCCGTGTGCGCTGACGCGCAGGTGAGTATCTCAGTATAAACCAGCAGAGAACCCTATGGCACCTTATATAGACTAACAGACGTCTTTGATCATGAGCTTTCGTGCCAAGATGAAATACTCCACTCGTCCGGTTGTATGTAGTGGAATTTCCGAGGGTTTGGTAGTGTATATAAATGCTGCAAGCGCTGAGTACCGAAGTGTTAATTCATTCCGGGTGGGATGAGGCCTGTTCTAGGCAGCCCCTGAGGGGTGAAAAAACCAGGAGAGGAGGAACTGGTTTTCTGCTATGCAAGCATTCACAGTCTTTGTTCAGCTTCTGAGCTGATCGGGTGTCCAATTTCAGGATGAATTGAAGCTTTAGCTTCTCTTTGAAGTCTGGTCTGAAGATTTTTTTGCTGTCAGGAGTGGCCACGCTAGCTAACGGTCCTGCTATTAAATGTGTGGCCAAGCGGGGTTGAAGGCTCTCCTTAACAGTGTTTTGGTATATTGCCATTCTCAATATCTGATTTCGCTGTCCATTTACTCCTATTTCGTAGAGACTGTCCACAGTTTGGCGATGTAACATGACGCAGAAGGGGCATGCTGGCATATGATGGCGTTGAACTATCTATACATGGTGAGCCGTGCACGGTGATGGTGTTGGCTGATCTGGTTTAGTCCTGTGATGGTGTGCCAGGTTGTAGATATGTGGGTCAGAGGACATTCTGCATCCGGAAGTTATGTTCGACACTGCATAGGTTGGTTCCTGAGCTACGGAATATGTTCTGTCCAAACACCGAGATCCATATCTGGGCTGTGCGGTGTGCTTTCTCTAGTGAGATACGTCGTTTCAAGGTTGGCAGGGTGTCTGTGGGCGAGGATTGCTGCCACCCAAGCCTGTGAAAGTGTGGGATCATTGTCTCAGGATGGGTTGTAGATCCCTGATGATGCGTTGGAGGGGTTATGCTGGCGGCTGTATGGTGATGGCCAGTGAGTCCTGTTTGGTTTCTTTCTTGGTTTGTTTGCAGTAGGAGGCTTTGGGTACACGTTCTGGCTGTTGATCTTGTTTCCTTATTTCTCGTGGGTATTGTAGTTTAGAGAATGCTTGGTGGAGATTTTGTTAGGTGTTGGTCTACTGTTTGGGGTAGGGAGCAGATGCGGTTGTACTCAGTGCTTGGCTGTTAAACAATGGATCACGTGTAATGTGCCTGGGATGGAAGCTGGGCCATGAAGTAGGCATATGTGGTCGGTTAGGTTATTGAATATAGGTTGGTGTTTGTGACATCGCTTATTTCCACCGTGGCATCTAGAAAGTGGACTCCCGGTAGATTGGTCCGGCTGAGGTGTGATGGGTGGAAGCTGTTGAAATCGTGGTAGATTTTCAGAGTTTCCTTCCATTGTGTCAGAGATGAGATGTCATCAATGTAGCGTAGTAGAGAAAGGGCGTGATGGACGAGAGCTGAGGAAGCGTTGTTTTCAGGTCAGCCATAAAATATTGGCATATTATGGGCCATGGGGTGCCCATAGCAGTGCACTGATCTGGAGATATATATTGTCATCAAATTTGAAATAGCTGTGTGTGAGTAAGGCACAGAGACTAGCAGCCCGTTGTGCTGTGGCATCATCAGGGATACTGTTCCTGACAGCTTGTAATTCCACTGTGTGTGGGTGTTTGTGTAGAGAGCCTTACATCCATGGTGGCTAGGATGGGTGTTTCTCTGGGAGGTGACAATGCTTGATGTTTCCTCAGGAAATCAGTGGTGTCACGGAGATAGCTGGGAGTGCTGGTGGCGTAGGGTCTGAGTAGAGAGTCCACATATCCAGACAGTCCTTCAGTGAGAGTGCCAATGCCCGAGATGATGGGGCGTCCAGGATTCCGGGTTTGTGGATCTTGGGTAGTAGATAGAATAAACCTGGTCGGGGCTCTAAAGGTCTGTTGATTTGTTCAGTGTAAACCAGGAGCCTGGTGAATCAAATGTGCTGATCTCTAACGTGACTAAGAACCAGATCTGAGTTCACAGCTGAAAGGGGCTGAATTCAAACACTAAATTTGAAAACATTGGTCACTTTGAGCTTCAGATTTGGATTGCAGATTTCTAGGTTTGGAGCGTCTGAGTCTGGGATTTTGCACTCAATCATTTTACAGGCAAGCAGCCGAACTCTAATCTCAGTTACACCACAGTAAATTCATGGCATCCCTCAAAGTTGGTGACATGGGGGCTATATTCAGACCTAGTGCAAGCACCTGCGTTTCATGGTCTAGTGGATAGACCTAGACTGGCATTCAGGGTATGTAGGTTCTAGCCCCAAATCCTGCCACTTCCCTGCAGTGTGACCTTAGTCTAGCTAGTTAATTCATCCTCTGGTCTTCGTCCCATCCTTGTCTACTTAGATGGGAAACTGTTTGGGGCAGGGGAACCTACAGGTCTGTATAGCATCTAGCACAATGGGACCCTAATCTCAGTTGGTGCTTCTATGGCACAACTCCTATACAAATTAACAACATTCCAATCACTTGCACTAGGTCTGAATTGGGGATTCTGAGGTGAAACCTCTGAAACATTTGCTGAATGCTACCTAGCTGGAAGTACAAAATCCCAACACTGTATACAATAAAAGCATATGCAACACTACAAATCTGCAGGATTTAATGCTACCTATAGTATTCTTTAGGTCAGGGCTTTGGAGCTGTGCTCCGGCTCCAGGCAAAAATCTGCAGCTTCACTGTTCCAGAGCTGCTCCATGCTCCAGCTCTGTACTCTGCTGGAAAGCCCTGCTTTAGGCAGTTAATTACTAATAAGGGGTTTCAGAGCTATAGCAGTTTAAATTAGAAAAAAGATTGGCCAGAGTTTCTACCACATTTATAAAGAGAGGAAAAAAAATACACCACTATTTTAGCCCATAGGAACACTATCTGGGTTGCCGTTTTCTCATTTGAAATGATTCCAAGTGATAACCTATTTAGCATTGCCACTAGCTAGAATCACTGTTTGAAGGGTAAACGTTTGGGCTCTGGGAGCACATTAGCACTGCTCCCTCTGATCACGTTGGGGAGCATCCAAGAGTTGACAAAGAACAATCTGAAATTCTCCATCTGTCCTTTTGTGCGATAAGCAGAGTTTCACACATCTAAAGGCTCTGGGATGGGACACTGGATCACCATGCAGTACCAGGATCAGAAGAGCCAAAATTCTCAATAAAGTCAGTGGAATGAATGCACCAGAAAGCACGCCCAAAATGAAAAACCTTATTAACTGAAGCTAAATTTTAGGCCCTTTGTGAAGGAAAATACATGCAGTACCTATGAAAGAACACCAGGAGGAGATAAAAACCCTTCATTTATAGGCAGCTGAGGACCTGGATATTTGGCAAAAGGTGAATATCTGCTCCTCAGTAAATTAGGTCAAAGAGTATTCTCTCATAGTGTGTTCTTTACTACATGATAAATTAGGAGCAAGATCTATTCTGCAAGGGAATGAGAAACTGCAAGGCACACATTTATGGGCGTTCTACAGCCAGAGAGGGTGAGTTTAGGCAAAGCTGCATGGGAAGCAAGACATGGTTCTGAATTACAGTGTGCTCCGAGCTCATCATGTAGGAGCTTAATTCAAAGAGGGAAAAATAGGAATTCCAACAATTCTTGCTTGACTGGAGATTGGACTGGCCATTGGATATGGAACCTTTTCATCTCTAGGCTCCGAGTGTAAATCCAGCTTTGGCATGGACTACAAACCCATCTCACACCCTGCTCAGCTCTGATCCTGCAATGGCTCCGGGCAGATAAATTCGTGAATAGGACTCTGAGGGTGCAGAGTCTGCCTATGCGGTGCTCAGCGTAGAATCCTACATCTGTTTTTTGCCTGACAACAGTTCGGTGATGTGAAAGTGATGAGCCGATAGACGTTTGCTGGGGACTGGTCTGAGTACCTCTGGCAAAAGTTAGTCATTTCAGCAGAGAAGCTGCAGAACAATGTGCCATGGGGACTTCAGTACCATCTTACACCAAGTACTGCTATTGCTTTTGTACTATTTGTTCAAGGCAGAGGGCTTCATTTGCCAACGTTTGTGCAGTACTGTATGGTTAACTGTCTGTCCTTGCTATGGAATAAGGAAATATACCACAGCAGTGGAATTCTCTTTCTACCAAAGTGCTCTCAACGAAAGACAACACGATTACAGAAGTTAGAGATGGGGAAAAACATTCTAAATCATCTAGTCCTATTCCTTGCCAGTGCAAGACTGTTCCCTGTTGTACATTTTCATGTGCTACAGCCAGTCAAATGATGTGTCCAGGAAGGAAGTTCCACAACTTCCACATTCCACAACCTAATATCAAGTTCACTGTCAGTGTAGCTTGATATTTAGTGTAAAATCTTTCCCTTTCTTAATTGCATCCCATTACTCTTCATTATGCTGCCCTCAACAATGCCCTCTCTCATTGATGTTTACACTCTTCAAATATTTGCAGGCTGTTACCATGAACCTTCTGCACTTTAGTTATTGCTTAAGCAAGACATGCATATTTATTTAGCCGTTTCAGGGCTTGAACCTGCCGGTATTCTATATGAGACTTTCCCAGTGACTTCAGGGGGAATTGTGCACCCAACAACATCTGCAGTAATGGCCTTTAATCTTTGCTCAGAAGACAATTCCTCTAGTGTTCTACATACCTTGATGCTCTTCTCTGGACATCCTCTAGCTTATCTCTATTCTTCTGGCAATTAGGTGCCCCAAATTGAATATAGTATGCCAGTGGCTCTCAACCTTTCCAGACTACTGTACCCCTTTCAGGAGTCTGATTTGTCTTATGCATCCCAAGTTTCACCTCACTAAAAAACTACTTACAAACCGAACATAAAGATGCAAAAAAGTGTCCCAGCACACTATTACTGAAAAATTGTTTATTTTCTTTTTACCATACAATTATAAAATAAATCAATTAGAATATAAATATTGTACTTACATTTCAGTATACAGTATACAGAACAGTATAAACAAAACACTATCTGTATGAAATTTTAGTTTGTACTGACTTCGCTAGTGCTTTTTTACGAAGCCTGATGCAAAACTAAGCTAATAGCTAGAGGAGTTGATGTACTCCTTGGAAGACCTCTGTGTACCCCCAGGGATACATGTACCCTGGATTGAGAACTATTGTAGTATGCCACTCGTGGTCACACCAGAGTCATGTTAACTCCTTCCTTCATTAGTATAACACGTCTACACACACAGCCCAAACTTATATTGGCCTTTTTTGATATCTTAATGCTTAGCAAATTAAAATCTAGTTCGCAGTCTGATATTACCCACAGTGTCTTTTCAGATTTCTAAGCTTCTCCTTCCCATAGGATACTTGACTTTCAGATTCCCCCTCCCCACCCGCAGCTGTTGTAGTCGCTATTATCCATATTAAATATCATTTTATTATTCCCTGCTCATACTACTAATTGCAGCAGAGCTCTTATTTCTCAGCCCTCCATGGTATTTGCCACTTACTCCAAATTTAGTATGATCTGTAAATTTTGTTAACTTGCTTCTTCTATAGTGCTTCAATAATGTTATTTATTTCCATTCTACATTTGCCAAGTAGAAGTTTATCAATGTTCTAAGGATTTAAAAAACAGAAAAATGTTTGCTAAGTGTTAGCTCTCACTGTTCCTTGCATGTGAAATTATTTTAAAATCCTGAGCTTAACTTCCCCATTATTGTATTCTGTTTTATTTTACAGCTGTTTGAAGCTTATCACTGAACTTCTGCAATTGGAGTAGTAATAGTAGCTTTAAAAAGCATTCACTTACTATCTGTGTCACACTAGATTCTCACTTCTAATTAAACTCTCAGAAATGGAAGAGGTAAGCAACTCTGTTTTTAAGTCTTTTTAATCAGGAAATGTGGGAAAAACCATACATGGGCAACAACATTGCAAACCAGTCTTTTGATATGCGATACCAATGGGAGTTAGCTATATAAAAGCTCGATAAAGAATACAGTATTAAAAACACTAGCATTTATAAGGCCAAATCATGCATGCAAATTAAGCAAGATTTCCACTGAGTCAAAAGACCAGGTAAGGGCTGCAAGACTAGGCTCACAGTATTTAGGAATGCAATTCCAGATTGTTTCAAACAGTTTCATCTTGTGAAATCTGCTTATAGCTCCAGCCAGGAGAGGCCTAGTGAAATTGTAGATGTTCCCTGGAGACAGCCCTTTTACAGTCCTCATGTGGAAATAGGATATGCAGGGGCTGGGGCTGGGGGGAATTAAGCACCAGGGAATGCATGTTAAGAAGTCTATTGTGGAATAAAATGAGAAAAAATACTAGCCAATGCTACAATGTAATTTATTTTGATTCATGGGAGTCTGTCCTGGAATCACAAAAAGCAGAGCCAACATTAAGCTCTTCATCTTTTGTAACTTTCTTTGTGAAAACAAAGCATCTGCCTACCTATCTATCTATAATTTTAAGTATTACTGAATGAGAGAGAGAGTGAGGGCAACAAGTCATAGGAAAGCCATAGGGATTTGGGGTGGGATTTTGAGCATTGGCCCAACTCTGCTCCCACTGAAGTCAATGGAGGACCTACTCTTAATAAGTGAGCATTTAAATTCCCACTAAGGCCCCGATCCTGCAAACAGTTATGCTCGAGTCAAGAATAATTTTGCCCATATGAGTAGTTCCATGAGCACTGAACATTCCATTCAACAGGACTAATCACATTGTTTGCTTTTAGAACTGGGACTTCGTAATATCTGGCAGAAAAATCTCAGTCCTTTCACACCAAAGTAATTTCAGGGTCTTGCAGTCAATTAGGGTGTTGTAGATAATGAAAGCCCAAAGCAGGGTGGAAATAGGAGGAAGACCTGCCTCTCTGTTCTAGGATAGCTGCAGGAAGTCTCCTGAACAGATGGGTAAGAGAGGGTTCTGAACCCTTGGATCTCACAGATTTAAAGGGATTGGAGCATGAAGAGATCATACCATGTCAATTTCTATAAGGCTTGTGTTGGATGAGACAAAAGTTATTCTCCTTCTCCCATGAGATGCACCCAGACAAGTGAGGAGAACACTGCCTCCTAAAACAGCTGGGACAAAACCACAGCTGCCAGGAACAGGGAAAGTTTCCAAGGAAAGGGAAAAATTAAGCAAAGTGTAATCATTTTATCAACAAAGTCCTTAGGATAGGGAAAGGAAAACCTATGTGTGTGCGTCCGATCTAGTGCACAAAACAGTTCAGAGATAGGGGAGGGTCAGGGAGTTCAACAACAGCACAGGGTAAGGTTTAGAACAGGAAGTGAAGGGAAGAGATCACATTACCAGCCTTTAGAAACGCGTGGTTTTCATTTAGGGCCCAGCTGGACAGTAAAACAATCTCCTAATTCTCTTTAAACTATCAAACAGGATTAGAACTGTAATATATAAATAGGCCCAACTAATATCATTCATATTGTGCCATCCAAACAAACCTCTCTCGTGTACTCTAGCTGCCTTCCTCCTTGCTGTTCTCTCACCTAGGGTCCTGTCCTGTTTCATTGTGGAAGTAACCTGTACAGGAGATCGAGTACTTTACTCACTGGTAAAGTGCCATGAACCCTATGAGCCAACATACAAACATTAAACAGAATCAGTCAGACAAATACTAGGTTATGGTTTTTTGATAACATGGGTATAGAAATATCAGATTGCTGAAGCTTGCATATGAAACTAACACACGCTATTGTGGTGCTTCTCAGTTCTAACAATAACACTTAAAATTTTTTCCCCCCGTTTCTAAATCCCAGATGGGTGGGAAAGGTCAAAAGGCATCACAGACTCACCATTTCCAGACACCTCTGCAGAAACCAATCTGACTTTAGAAAGTGTAGAGTTGGGAGAAATTTCCCTCCAGATCAGATTGGCAGAGACCTGGGGTATTTTTGCCTTCTTCTGCAGCAGGGAGTACAAGTCACTTGCTTGTTTAAATTAGAGTAAATGGTCAGTTCTCTGTAGCTTCAAATCCTTAAACCACGATTTGAGAACTTCAGTAACTTGGCCAGAGGTTAGGGGTCTGTTACAGGAGTGGGTGGGTGAGGTTCTGCGGCCTGCAGGGGATCAGACTAAATGATCATCACGGTCCCTTCTGGCCTTAAAGTCTATGAGGGCAAGTATTAATCTCTTTGCCCCATGCCCCCCTCCCTCCTTTTCTTTAATATTGTCAGGGTTTGTGCATGTGTATTTTTAAATAGAGCATGGGGGGTGGGAGGGGAAGAATAATATTGTGGAAATTTCTTTAGATCGTTTCTACTCTCTGCTTGTGTAAGCAGGACTGACTTCACCAAGAAGCTACACCCATAATTTCCAAACAACATGTTCAAGTAATCTCTCCACACTCTTCCTTAAAATACCCTGGAAGCCCACCTGTTCTATGACACATTTCAGCTATAATGGCTACATGGCACTCCCTGTTCTGTTCTTGGTTTGCACTGTATTTTACCACTGCTGGCTTTCCTTCCCAAAGTTCTTCAGGTCAGGGACTGAGTCCTGAAGCAACCCACCTCCCTGCCCCACCAACCTCTCTACACTATATAAATAAAATTACATTGTCTGCTTTTGGACCCAGAAGCTGTACAGAGCAAGCCCCCCTGGAATATGCATTGACTAGTAGGATGATGCTGTTGAATTCTATGATATGAATGCAATCACCTCACCTGCCTTAAAGGGATACTGATTTTCAGAATGATCAGAGATGATCATAGATGTTTAGTGTAAAGGGATCAATCTTACCTTGGTTTTATTTCTGTTAGGATATTTAGTGAGACATAGCTAAATGTTGGGAACTGGGGATATTTAAGTATTGCTGAATTTTAAAGAAGTTCCTTACCCACTTATAAGGATTTATTTTTTTATTCATATACAGATCCATTTTTTTGTAAAGTTACGCTCTTCCTTGGATTTGCAAAACACCTGAAGATTGTGTCCACACAGCAGAGAGCCTCACATGTGCAAAGGCAACAGCTCATGCTTTTAAGATATGGGTTAGAAGCATATGAGGTGCTTTAGAAATAAGCCATTCAACACAAAATTAGAACAGGGATGTAGAAGAGTGGTGTTATGGAAGCTGCGCCCCCTTGTGGTTCTTCTTGGCTAGCACCCCAGTCAACAACTGGTCTGCCTTTTCTCCTGACCAGGTCTCACTTGAGTCCCATCCCTCTGGGGAACTCCAGTCTCAAGTCTACATAAAATAAAGTTCCAGTCTGTTCAGTAACCTCCAGGAAGACGACCCATGACACCTTGAATGTAGACCACTCAATTAAATCTCAGTTCAAGTACTTCTAGTCTTACTCAGATCCCAATATTTTGCTGAACCCTGTTTGGGGGTTGCCATGGCAAGAACTGCTCACCTTTCACCACCTTGGTACTTCCTCGGTTTCAGCTCCATCCTGAGCCCTCTTTCAGGGCCAAGGCAGCGAGAATCACCACCTCCTGTAGCCTTGACCTTTTTAGCTCTCCCTTCCAAGGGTTTTCCCTGCCTCTTGTGGCCTCTTCTGACACCCTTTGCTTCCCAGGTTTCCTTTCCAGGCCCCCCACCCTCCTTCCTCAGGGCTTCTTGCTGGAGTTCAGTTTAATACCTGCAAAGTACTTTCCTGATCTTATTTCAGAGCACTGCCTCCTAGGACTTTCTCCCTGGGATCTCATTTCCTCAAGGGCTGCCACAGGAGCCAAATCCTTCCTGAAGCTCCTTTCCCGGTCCTGAAAACTTCAGTCCAAACACTTAGACTTTACCCTCGCTGCCTTTTTGGGTTCACAGCCTACTCCTGGCTGAGGACAACACACCTTTTGCCTTTCCCTAGCTGCCCAGGCTTCCTCTTGGCTCCCTACTCTAGTTCTGGCTCCAAACCTCCCAGGCTTCTGTCAGCCATTAGCTCAGAAGAGGAAACTCACATTTACCTTTACCCGGATCTCCTCTCTGGCTTTTCCTACTGTCCTCTGCACCTTTCTTCATGAAGGCCCAGCTCCTCCCCTGGTGGGTTTGCTCATCAGTTATGTCTAACAGGTGACCTAACTAGACCTGGTAAGTGGTAAGCAGGGTGGGGTTTACACTGGGGTTTTCACAAGGTCTTTGCGCTGGTATAACTCAGTTTAAAAACTGATTTAAGTTAAACCATGCACATTTTTAATGTAAACAAAGCCACAACAGGGGTCTCTAAACACTATGATAATTGAGAACATAGATGCAAACACCTTTCCTAGCCCCATAGATAGAAATTGCTCGTATGATTGTAATAAGAGCTTTTTGTGATGTGTTATGTAGTGTATTTGCAATAAACTATGTGCACGTATGACTACATGGTATTTAATGTACATATGATAGCTCTCATACGCAACCTACTACTGAACCTCAAGTTTTCTATTTCAGAGTGAGGAACATTCTCTTAACAGCATGATCCTGTTTTATCAGACAGAGTATATGGTGTGTAAATGAAGAAGGGAAGTGGAAATTACATTAGTGTATTTGCACATTCTGTTGACTTAGCCCAGCACCCACTTGCCGCAAGCTGTATGGAAGAATATAAAAATGTAGAGTAGTTGGCACTGAACTCTATGTGGCAGTAATGTACCAGTTCAGTTTGCACAGCTCAGGCCCAGAATTGTAGGCAGGGAATACACACCATCAAAATGCAAGGTAATTACATGGTACAGGTCCAGCTATCAGTATTAGGACTGAGCCCCAGCAACTATATGAAAGCAAGAACCCAATAAACTACAGTTTGCCATCCTTTTGGGGAAATTGTAACCACTCTATTCTGCATTCAGTCTGGCAGTAACTGCCCTTCACTTTTTCTGACTCTGTATTCATGCCGGGAAACAATAGTACAGTCTTAAAATCTACTTATATTTTGAGGTCATCCTGCCTGGCTTTGTAGGAGCTGTTGAAATGGAGCTTTACAATTTTCCATCCTAAGACACCCGATAGCTACACTAAAAATAGCCATGGACCAGTTCCTGTGTTACGACCTGCCTCCTAGTAGGCATCATGTTGATCACAGTTTAGGATCCACTTGGGCCATCAAGCAGGGCACCCTGGACTGTAAATGACCACTCACACCCTCAAACTACAACAGTGTCATTCTCAGTGTGCACTTTAAAGCAGGGTGACCAAGGCAGCGCTCCTAACCAAGAGATGTTTCTGTTTCTCTGCCTCAAGTGTATGTGATTTACAACAGTCTCTGATCAAATGGAGGGGGATGCAACTCAAGCAGGGAGAGAGGGAGTGCAAAGAACATCTTAGCATCATTTGCACAGCTGTATTGTCATTCCTCCTCCTCCCCCGTCCGCATTACAGCTTCCAGCATTCATGTTCCAACCAGTGAAATACACAAGGAGATTCAGAAATATCCTCCTGTGATTTGTTACGTGCTGGCGGTTAGAACAGTCAGACAAAAAGCTGTTCTATAAACATCCTTGGAGACAATTTATGGAGCTTTTGAGGGCTAGTCTTCCTTTGATGCATGGGGGGGGGGGGTCTTAAACAGATAACCCCCATTTAGGCTATTGGAAGGCACAGATTGCGATTCCCTCATGAGTACATCAATGGGAGAAAAGACCCCTTTGTATTCACTCTGTGGGTGTTAGAAGCAGAAATTCCTGCTTCTGACATAGGAACGTTTCTAGACAAGTCTCATTTTACATTTTTATTTCATCTGTACCAAGTGCTTGAATTCTGAGTGTCAGTGGAATGAGAGAGAGAGAGAGAAAGAAAACGAAAACATGTTCAAGAAGTAAAACTGCTGATCGTGATCTCACCCCAATGGAGGCTTCACCATATACTTGTCACCCTTCTGCCAAGTGGTGTCAGCAGCAAGAAGAGTTGGGTTCAATATTTAGGGGTTCCTACTAGCATTACAAAACAGACCCAGTTAGAACCCACTCCCTCCCCAGGAATCTGGGGGAACTAAGCACCACCCCAAGTGCCTCCAAGAGGCAACACTTCCCCTCTCAGTCTGCTGAGGAAACAGCATTCGTTTAGAAAACCACCACAACAAAGATTCAAAAGCATGCCAACATCCCCTCAAGACTTAAAATTCACTTAACTCCAAACAACCAAAACTGATCACTTTGACAAAACAGGTAAGCAAAGTAGGTGTGTCTATGCAAATATGGTCTGCTCCTGGGGGATTTTCCTCAGTTCATCAGCAGATGGCAGGAGGGAGTTCATTCAGATCATCAGCTTAGGTACCCTATGCCATTCTGATATAAAGGTCTCCCTCCCTCTAAGGAGCTGAAGAAAGCAACTTACTGGGCACAAAACTTAGGTATTGTTCATCCAACATTTTCTGCCTTATCTGATTGTGCTCCACCATGGTAACAAACATTTTGTCTCCCTTCCAGTTTATACAATGAAATACCTGGAGCAAACTTATCCTCTTTTTTTTTTTTTAAATGTTTCTTCATTACTTTACGACCCCCATATAGGTATAAGGTATTAATGCAAATGGCTGGAGGCTAGGTTCAAATTAGTTGCCTGTACCTCCACTCTAGACCCTCATTCAGGTAATACTGGAGTGATGAGATTGGACACATGAAATTACAGGGATGGGATGGACTGGGTTTTTGTGAAGGATGACTGAGGAAAGACCACCAAATTAAAAGGCTTTCACCTATTCAGTGGGCTCTCACTAGATGATCCTTTATTTGAACCAAGCAGTAACTCTGGAAAGGGTTAACATGAAATATGGAGGATTAGTAAAAGGTAGATAAAAAAATATAATTACACATGCTCATTTCTTGTCTAACAGATGCACTGAACCAAATTCAGAGCTGATTTACAGCTGTTCTCTGTTTGAAAGCAGAAGACAGTGCTCCTGCTGGAAGGAGCACCTATTCTCCAGTCCATAATCCTTTGCCTGTTGTAGGAGAGGCTGAATGAGAGGTTATCCTGTAGTGGACCATGATGAGGGACAGTTTCAATACAGCTTTACGGTGGTGGGATAATGGGACATAACCTTGGGCTGAAATGCCCACTTCTCTCCCCTTGGCAGTACAGGAATATATTTGGCTCCCTTCCTACTAGCAGTCTACCCATGGCATATAACTTCCCAACATTGCTGTGATTTCTGGAAGGAAGAAAAGACAAACAAATTCCCTGCCAAGCAGCCTGCCCACACCACAGTTTTCCATGCATTTCAACCATCAAGAGTCATGGGGGTTACATAGTACTGTTCTCTCTGTGGCAGAGTAGGGTGTAAGTCAGTGCTAAATCTGGTCTTCTACTTGTCTGACTATCAGAACTGATAAATCTGTGGTAACCTGGCACCAGAAACCTAAGGCTCCACAGGAACAGTACAGTCTAAGCTGAGCATCTTTCATTCCAATCACATACTTGGTGAAACTCCCAGAGACAGAGCAGTCATTGCAGAAGAGAATTTCTTGCATGGGGCCTGCAGAAAACAGTTCATTGTGACTCACAGGACTGTGACTCCTCAACGGCTAGGACCCCTGTGGCCTATCATCTTTTCTCAGACACAGAGCAACTGTAGGCAGCTTTGTGTAGGGATTGGGGAGACCTGAAAATAAGTTTACACGGAACACAAGGGAGACAAGCCAATCAGTTTACAGATCATAAGCTAGATCATTATGAAATGTAATACGCAACCAAGTATGGAGAAAGGAATGGTGTGGGCAGTGCATGGCAGGGGCATGCTGGAAAGTGAGAGTAGGTCATTAATAAACAGAATTGTATCTGTCAGCATCTTCCTTTAAGGTGTAGAATGTCACTTCTATACCTCCTGAACCTCACAACAACTCTTCAGACCTGAGTTGGGGGAAGCTCACCCACATATATGTTAGGTTGATTGATTTTCTTTTAAGAGTTGCCTTGATTCTATATAAACATGACCAGCACAAAATTAACAGTTACATGCATTTAAATACCATTAATCTTTCTATTTTTCCATAGGACTCTGGCAAATGTCCTGTGTTATTAGATAATGTTTGACTTTGAGTTGACACTATGTAATAGTTCTGTCTCGGGAGTTGGGATTGAGGGGGAAGGGGTAGAGAGCTAAGGAATGAAGGTACATGGAGGAGAACAAAGGGTTAAATTAAGGCTCTTATGCTTTACACTGAAATAAAGAAAGGGTTTTTTGGGGTGGTTGGGGTTTTTTTTGAGGGGGGGAAGGAGGGAGGGTTCTTGATATAGCTCCCATACTACAGCAATTTCCAATCTCTCTCCACCCACTACAAACTCTTATAAAAAGGGAACACTAAGACTCAAAGATTATGCAAAGTTACATATGTAGGAACAAGGAGTGTAGGTCACACCTACAGAATGGGGGGACAGTATCCTGGACAGCAGTAGCTCTGAAAAGGAATTTGGGGTCACAGTAGACAAGAGACTCAGCATGAGCTTCCAGTGCAATGCTGTGTCAAGAGAGTGGCTAATGTGATACTCGGATGTACAAAGAGAGTAGGAGCAGGGTGGTTATTTTACGTCTACATACAGCACCAGTGAGACCAGAACCAAAATACTGCATTCTTCTCTTCTGTTCATATTTTAAAAGGGAAAAATTGAACTTTAAAAAAACGTTGAGAAATAGGAGTGGTTGCAGAAAAAAAGCCACAAAAATGATTCAAAGGCTGCAGACAACGTCTTACATGAGAGATGTAAACAGCTCAATCTGTTGGATCAAAAAGAAGATTGAGAGGTGACTTGATTACAGTATTACCTTCATGAAGAGGAAATACTGGATAGTAAAGGACTCCTTAAGCTAGTGGAGAAAGGCGTAACAAGAACCAATGGTTAGAAGCTGCAGATAGACAAATACAAAAGAGAAATATGGGAGACATTAACAACATTGAGGGTGATTAACCGCTGGAACAAGCTACTGATGGGAAGTGATGGTCTTCACATCAAGACTGGATGCCCCTTTGAAAGATATGCTTTAAACAAACACAAGTTGGGCTCAACATAGGGGTACCTTGGGTGAAACTGAATGGCCTGTGTTGTACAAGAGGTCAGATTACATGATGCAATTGTCCCTTCTGGCCTTAAACTGTATGAAGAATTAGATTCTCAGCACGGTATTTTGGAGTGAGGTTCTGACTGAAGCTTCTACCACAAGTCACCCAGTAAGGTGTCCATCTGGTTTTACTTTGGTATTTAAGACCACCCTAAATGAAGTTGGTGATGCTGACAGACCAGGTGCCTGCACATGCAAAGGCCCCTAAGCATCACTGAACACTGACAAATGCATAGCTGGAAACCAGTCTGTCTCACCAGTGTGTTAGTATAGTTAAGATATTGATATAAGTGCAATACCTATTTATAGTGTTTAGATTTTATGCAATGCCTGTAAGTTGCTGCATACATCATTCTCACTGTCACCTCTATATTCCATGCTATAAGGCGATACTTTAGTGTTTGTTCTATAACTGTAAATGTTTGTTCTGAAGCTATGTAACACACAGGAAAAAAAAAAGTCACCTAATAAAAATTGCTGGATTTCTACAGCAGGTGTGATCTCCTGCCCATGAAAAAGAATTATTGAATCCAAAAGGGCCATCGTGGAATAAAGATTTTGTTGATTGCTTCCCCCACAGCCTGAAGAGGGTACTATCCAAGCCCTCCTTCCAATCACAGCTTGAACATTGAGGGAAAGGAGGAGAACTGATTATGCCTATGCTGCTTGAACTCTGAGGGGCAATGATTTTTAAGCATAAGCAAGTGGTCCCTAGCTGTTTGGCTTGGGTTAACCCTAAAGGACACAAAGTTTGCTTATTATAGAAGTTTCTATTATCTTTTGGATCCTAACACTCATTTGTTTGTGTATATTACTTGCTTTAACCTTGTAAGTAACCAATCTCTTTTTCCTATAGGACTGTCTACCAGCATTGTGTTTGGTGTAAGCTCTGAGATGCAAATTGATCTTGGGTAAGGGACTGAACCTTTGGGAGTAACCCAAATATTGTGTGATCTTTGGTGTAAAGTGACCGTCTATCACAGAATTAAGATTGCCTGGGCAGCAAGATAGGTTGGAATACCCAAGGGTACTGTCCATGTTAAAGCTGTATAGTGCCTGAGGAGTTTATGCTTGTTACTTGGTTGGTGAAAAGTAAGCATAGAACTCTTCACACAATGCCAGAGGATGTTGTGAAGGCCAAGACTAACAGGGTTAAAAAAGGAACTAGACAAATTCATGGAGGATAGGTCCATCAATACCTACTAGCCAGCATGGGCAGGGATGGTGTTCCTAGCCTCTGTTTGTCAGAAGCTGGAAATGGCTGACATGGGATAGATCACTTGATAATTACCTGTTCTGTTCATTCTCTCTGGGGCACCTGGCATTAGCCACTGCTGGAAGGCAGGATACTGAGTTAGATGGACCTTCGTTCTGACCCAGTATGTTCACAATCAATTTGGGGTTTGTGCCCTGCTTCTTAACAATCTACCGTGAGTTTGGTATTCTCTCTCGTGAGCCACTTCAGAGATCATGACAAAGTTTATACTTATCCCAGGCAAAGAAGAAGAAATCTGACTAAGTGTCATGAAAATGGCTAACACAGTGGGCTAAAACATGCAAGCATTACCCAGCTGGTGAACTGAAACATTTGTCAGTCACATCTACAGGGCTGACAGGTCAGATAATTAGTTAACCTTTTCACTTTGTCTGACTGGGTCAGTCACACATGACAACTGGGCTTTTGGACTCACCAGGAAAAATCTCAAGTGCCCTGGAAGGTAAAACAAGCCACGTACAGATGAAACACACAGACACACTGAGAAATACCCAAACAAAATGGGATATCTGCTAACCGCATTCTGTCTCAAGAGGATGTATAAGGTTCTGCAGGAAGAATGAAATACATGCAGTGTAAGACTGAGTTCTGGAAAGGACACTGATGAGACAAATACGAGCATATGTATGCCACACATCTTAATCTACACATTACATTCGTTTCTAGCCTTGTAAACTCATCTGCTAGGCATTCTGATATCACAGTGATAGGCAAAGTATAAGAATCTACATAGCTGTATACACTATCCAAGGTATTATCAGTCATGTGGGGCATAGTAGGCCAGTCCTTGATTCAAAGAGCTTGCAAAGATGGAGGGAGACAAAGGAAGGCAAAAGGAACAGAAGTACCATGGCTGAAATTGGACGAGAACACAACTCCTCCTAACTCTCAGCCATTGCTCTACACTAGCAGCTATTCTTCAAGAAAAGATTATGGCTTTATTCTGTATCTAGGGGCTGACAAACACAAAAACAGTTCAGAAGTGTAGTAAGATATCAATGGACCATTGTATATTTCTTTCCCAGTATCCATTGTGCTTTATGAGATGCTGTGGTACAAGATTTACGGGAGAGCTATAATCAACAATGCAGCCCTTCTTTATCAGAGCAGTAACATGCTTTTCAACATTTAATTTCAATCAAGATACTGTAGCAACTGAAATATTTAAAATTGTTTCGTTTGCTAAGTGCTTTTGAGAAAAAAAGATTGGAGTCACAGGGGTGCATAAAAGAAATTCTCAGAGCTTTGGAAGCAGTTTGTGTAGGGAACAGTGAACAAAAAGGTAGACTAAATGTGAGTGACGATCACTTGCACTTCTAAAGTGTCTTCCCATCAAGGATCTCAAAGCTCTCTATGAGCTCAAAGAAATTTAGATTCCGAATAGCCCTGGGAGGGAGGGAGGTATCCTTTTTCTAAACAAAGATTGGAAAATTGAGGTGTACAGAGGTTAAATACTTTGCTCAGGTCCTGCTAGTATTCTCTCCGTAACTTGCTGTCACTGCACTGGCTGAAAAAACACCCCAAGCTTTATTCTCTATATATAAGAAAATATAACAAGGCACCCAGAAAGAAAAAAATTTAAACTGTTTCAGCCATCTGTCTTTGGCCTAAGTAACTTCATTTTTGGCATGAGGGGAAGCACACACAACTATTTATGTAGGCAGTGTAGTGGTAGCCACATCGATCCCAGGATATTAGAGAAAGTAGATGAGGTAATATTTTTTATTCAAGCAACTTTCTTCTGAAACCTGAAGAAGAGCTCCATGTGGCTCTAAAGCTTGTTTCTTTCACCAACAGACATTGGCCCAATAAGAGATATTACCTCACTGTGTCTCTAATAACTGTTTATGATTAGTTAGGAAACTCTCCTAGAAGGAATGGGCCAAATAATAGCTCCTTGAACATTGGGCTCAAAGACATGAACTGAAGAATAATGAAAGATGAAGGATGTCTCTGTCTGGGTTACTGAAGGGTGACCATGTCAGTCTGTATCCACAAAAAACAACGAGGAGTCCAGTGGCGCCTTAAAGATTAACAGATTTATTTGGGCCTAAGCTTTCATGGGTAAAAACCCCACTTCAGATGCATCCAGATGCATCCCCTCAAACATGCAAGACTTGAGGAGAGCATTGGCTTATTGATGTTTTGGGCCCTACCAAATTCACAGCTGTGAAAAGTGCATCATGGACTGTGAAATCTGATCTCTCCTGTCAAATCTGGCTATTGCAGGAGAGGACTGGGGGCGCCCCAGCTGGAGGCTCCTACCAGGTGCCAGGCTCCAGCTGCGCTGGGCCAGGATTTCCTCTTCCCCTGCGGGGGCCACTCTTGGATCCAGGTCAGACCCACCTCCAGGAACTTCCCTTGGCTGCAGGAAGCTCCATGGCTGCTGGCTGAGAGCCCAGCTCTGAAGGCAGCACAGAAGTGAGGGTGACTGTCAGCCCCCAACCCAGGTGGAGAGGCTGCAGTTCCAGCTGTCAGCCTCCAACCCAAAGAGAGAGACTGCTGGGAAAACCTGGACGTATGGTAACCTTCCCATCCCCCCACACCCTGCGACCCTCACTTCTGCACTGGTGCTAGCAGTGGTGCCTAGCCAGCAGCTGCTTCTCTCGTTGTCCAGCTCTGAAGGCAGCACCCCTGCCAGCAGCAGTGCAGAAGTAAGAGTGGCAATCGCACGACCCACCTATAAAAAAGGAGCCGAGGTTATGAGTCAGAACCCCCATGGCTACACCACCATGAAATTTCAGATGTAAACAGATCTGAAGCCAGGAAATTGACTATTTTTGAAATCCTATGACCATGAAATTGATCAAAATGGTAGGGCCCTATTAATATTCATACATATTTGAGGAAAGAAGAAATGTATGTTAGCCATAAGATAAACTGAAAGTTGGAACTGTTACTGAAAAAGTAAGGCCCTTTTCTTCCTTGCTAATAACGTGAGGGAAATTACTGTTGTGGATCCTGATCCACAAACTTCTCCAAACAGGTGCAGGGCTCCCATCTGTAGGGAACACTTTGCAGTATTAGGACCTTGGGCTGGTCTTGAAGGCAAAGAAAGGGTAACCAAGTCTGGCCTTGGCATCTGTAGTATTTTACTAGACAAGGTTGTTCATAACTGTCTATTATATATCATTTTTCTATTTTTGTAAGATAGCCAAACACAGACTTCTATTTAAAGACCAGCTAGCTGGATCTCAGAATTGTTTGCTTCTGAAAGGCACTTTGGACAGAGAAAAACATTGACGCTGAGGGAGGCTGAGCAAGGTATAAGTAATGAATTGGTTACGAGGCTCCAAAGACAAAAGACACTTTGATTGCACAGTCCACTTCGTGCAAAAGAACAATTGGTGTGGGCAATTGTGGGCCTGGGGAAAGCCAAATGATCTAAAAGGTACTGAACATAATTACTGTGGTCCATCCAGAATAATACTGGTGGGGCAACAGGGGAAAATTTGCACTAGCACTGCCCACACCATACACATTGTGCAGATAGAAAGAGGGCTTCCATTTTTAGGGCAGTCAATCTGGCTATAAATCCACATGTGCAAAAGCTTTACATCAGAACTATTCAATAAAAAAAAAATTAAACACATTCTATGGAAAATAAAGCAATTAAAAGGGAGAACTGAAAAGTGAGCCAATCTGTAAAAATAAGGTGATCAGTGATCAGCAACAGATTCCTACACTGGTAGAAAGGAAGTAGTAGCATGTGCCAACAGGTAATCACATGAGGATTTTACTGCATTAGCAAATGTTTTGCAGGGTGTGTTTTAAGGATTTATAGAAATAGATACATATATTTAAACTGTTTTGGCCAAAAATGTTGTACTTGTAATTTCTTTGGTACTGAAGATTGACTCCAACCTGATATTTTAAAAGAAATGAGTAGCCAGAACTCCAGAGCACAAAACCACCTACATACATTCAGTAAAATTATAATGCTGTATGCATTATATGCACCAGACATAGTTTGGATGAAGACTGCTTTATTTTCATGTCTGGAGAGTTGTTCCTCTAAGGTTAGGGCTGAGGTCAGTGGTATATGACAGCGCTGGGGAATACTCACTATGTTCCTAGCTACACGAGCTGTATTGTGAGCAGGTCAGTGAATAAACTTAAAACTCTGGTCTAGTGTCTCAGTCTCTTAATGTCCATAAACATATATACTTACAGATTTTTTTTCAAATTTACACCATATTTCATTTTTCTTGCAAAAACATGGAAGATTCATTGATGAGAAAGGTGAGTCTGGATGAAAGGCTAGAGTCCCTTTTCAAAGAAGACTGTAAAGCGATGGACATTAGGATATCCATTTCGCAACAGTCCCAGTCATTACTGAAAACCTTATGATTCATATAGACTGAATCCAAAACACCTCTAAAAATTGGGTTCTTTAAAATAGGAGCCTGGTTCTGAGTTTTGCAATTAAGTGTCTTAAAATTTATAAAGGAGCCATATCAAAACCTCCCATTTGAACACCGGTGAGGTTTCATATCTGAATTAAAATTTTCCAGCTTCTGTAGAGTTAAATGAAATTACTAAGAAATCCAACTACTGGGTATTTTTGAAGTAATGGAGGAGATCAAGAAACTAGGCGGAAAAAAAAAAAAAAAAACAGACCTGTTCCCGGACAGCGAATCCTTTTGTATACTCATACAGCTCACCAACCCCTCCTTCAGGAAGCCAGCCTATCGGCCACCCAGAAACATGCAACAGAACTGGGGCTCGAGAAACTATTGTGCAAAGTGAACAAACATATCCTAGTTTGAAGGCTGCACTGGTCATACTTCGGACCTCTGTTTATCCCTCGATATCAAGTAAATATCCATGTTAGTGCTGTTAGGTCTTTCAACACCATTGAGCCAGTGAAAGCACTTGTGATTTACCTGATTGGCCAGGCAGAATGAACAGAACTGTAGTAAGCTGATCTATTCAACCCTCTTAGATCCTGGAGTGCTGTCATCTGTAATTATGCCTGAGAAGTCTTTTGGGGGGTCTGCAAGGCTCAGGCTTGTCCAGTCTCAACTTTATTGCCAGCATCATGCAGGTGACGTGCTGCTTCTCCAGACAAATGCAATCAGGCCCAACCCCTCAGGGAGAACAGCACTTGGATGAAGAACAGCTGCTTTGAACTAAACCTAGGCATTTTCCCATTAAAACCTTCATCACCACTGAGAGCATCTGACCTCCCATCATCAACATGCTGGAGTCTGAATCCTCTTGGACTCAAACCATTCTCTGGAAACTCAAACAGTAACTCTCCAGAAATGCCCTTCCACACCTTGGAGCTGGTCACGGGCCTCTGCTTCTCCTTCTCATACAACCACCTACATGCAGTAGTGCATATATTTATCATCTACAGGCTTGACCTGCGCACAAATGATAGCTGAGGTGAAAGAGGAAGCCATGAAGAAAGATCAGCTGGTTCCACAGACAGCAGCTCATCTACTTAGCAATATAGGTTGAAGGAAACATGTCACTCCATTGCTCCACATCCCTGTGATCAGATCAGTAAAATGGGGATACCTACTTACCTCAGAGGGATGCCTGGAGACTTTAATGTCTGTAAAGTGCTTTGAGATCTCTGGGTGAAGAGCTTTACAGTGCATCAGTGAACATTTGTAGACTCTTTTCTAATTCCTTCACTGCTAGTTACAATTCTGTTTTGTAGCATGTATGGGGAGTGGTCAAAGTGGAAAGCTGTGGCACAGCTGGTGTCCAATGGAGCTCCACAGGAACTATGATCCAATGCAGATGCCACTGTGAGTGGGAATCCCAATGCAAAGCATTGGCAGTTGCTAGTAATTGAAACTAATTCCAACTGTGAAGACTAGCAAATCCACCTCCTGAGAAAGGCAATTCACATCTGGTGAGGTGGTGCTAGAACAGTCAGCCCACACAAAGCACACGTGGGCCCCTGCTTTCCCTCCTAGTAGTGGGACGTCTTGTTGAGCAAAAACAGTCATGAGACTCTTATTCTAGTGAGAACTGCAGACTGACCAGAATGCTAGGAGGATTCCAGCAGCCTGACTGGCTAATGATGGTGAAGGTGACCCAATGGTTTCTGGCAATGGGCTGGGAGCCAGAGGTGAATGAGTTCCAATCCCCACTTTGACACTTACTCTCCCTGTGGGCATGGGAAAGTCCCTCTCTCTCTGCCATAGCTCCCCTATTGGCAAAATGGCAATAATATTCCTCCTTTCTATACCCTCATAGGGCCAACATGAAGATTAATTAGATCTTTGTACAGCATTTTGAATATGAATAACGGTATATACATTGAAAAACTCCAGTCTCTAGCTTAAAGAAGCAAATAAAAGGCTGTTTGATACCAGCCTTGTACGGAGGTTACATTGCTCCCTCTGAATTCTGGGCTTAGCCAGGCCCCACAGTAATTCATCCTCAGTGGCTGCTCGGAAGTATGGCAGCCTTAAATCCAGCCACCCCTCTTTCTGCTCTATCCCACCACATACCTGCTCTGCCAGATTTACAGTGGGGGAACGCTTTGATCTGAAGCGCTATTCCCCGAGTGACCATTCATCCCCCCTTTACGCTACCACAGTGGTATACCGAGGCTAGAGAGGAGAGAACTGAGTCCATTCTATGTACACCTACGTACTGAGAATGCATAATCTATTAAAATCCAAAATCATATGAAAGCTTCCCCCTCTCACATCTCCGTTTTCCAGTTCAAAACAGCAGGAGTGACATGGGCAGCAGGCATCCCCAGAAAGAAGTGAGAACCGATAAGTTTTAACACGCTCAGGGAGCCATCCAGTTCATCTGTCATTCAGCTCCAGGAAGTGATCTGCAGTGAGAGGGCTACTGCCTAGATAATGGATGCGTTTATCTCCTCGCACAAAGAGTTTACACAGCAGAGTGCCTTTAGCTCAAACTCTGTTTAGGGAAGAAACAAAGCACAGCTGACCAGAGGATGGAACAGACAGTGGAAGGTAAATGACAAGGGAGGGGTGAGAATGTCACCTTGGCTGGTGCTCAATAAATAAAGCCATTTGCTCAATCCTTTTGAAAGATAACAGCAATGATCACGCCTTCCATAACGTGAGAAAAAACAGTTCCCCGTCTCCCTGCCAGGCATCAAACTTGGAAGAAAAAAATAACATAACATGGTAAAAGCAAGGCATTTGAGAGGAAACTAGTGCCCCAACTTTACAATACTTTGCCCTTTGAGGGCACCGCTCATCCAAAGCGGTCAGAACTGACGCGGCTGCCAACAAGCAGATGGAGGTGTTCACCAATCACACCAGCGACAGTGCTTACTGCTCTGGCTCTACAGAGGGGAGGTGAGTAGGACGAGTTGCTTTATGTTAACAGACCTGAAAGCAAGAACTCAAAGCCCTTGGGAAATCAGAACCTCTCTCTTGGCCCTCACTGGGGTCCATAGTAGATTTCGTCTCCCCTTTTAATGCCAAAGCTCCAGCACTATTCTCTTTCCCCACTACAGTTCTGGACATAATCCATTTTCACCTCATATTACCCCCCTTCTCCTCAGCCAGCAGGATAGAGGAGCAGGGATACCATGGGATGTAGATGGTTGCTCACTGAATCACAACCCTTGCAGCCAATGCGCCCAATCATGGCTTCACAAGAGGATGAGATTTGCTTGACCCAGCTATGGTAACACTATATTTTCTTTGCTTCAAAGGGGGGGGTGGGTAACAAAAGCTGGTAAATGACTGTCCATTTAAAACAATGGCTTTTTGACAAAACTATCAGTTTCACTAAAAAAATGGGGATTTATTTTTTTTTTTTAACCACACACACAAATTTTGAAACCCCTCTCCACCCCCCTCAAAAAAGTTTGGAAGTAGTTTGTGGCAACTTTTCATTGAGAAAATAATATTTCCCTGACCAGCTCTAGCAGTAAGCCCCATCCCTATGTACCACTGTTACTCAACTTAACATTTTACTTCAGCAAGTGGATGTCATAAGAGTACATGGCACTTGAATGGGATTTAAGTAAAATACATATTTTGCAAATGTTCACCAGAGTTTGGCCATAGTCAGTTCAAGTATATATTCCATTAAAATATTCCCCATTAATCCTCCTCCCTCCCCGCCTTGCAGTTACATAGAGTGTATAATAAATTGCTCCTGTGTAATAATGATAGTCATTTTACAGGAAACTGATGGAGACTGTAATTAAGGAGAAAGTTGTACAACACTTGGATAAAACTATAAACTATTGGGTCAAAGCAGCGTGGCTTCTTTGAGGGAAAGCTGTGTCCCTCTATACTGCTAGAACACACTGAAAAAAGTAATAGAAGAGTTGACAACAGCAAGCCACTGGATGTAATTTATGTGGATTTTCAAAAGGCCTTTGAGGAGTTCGCTTTTAAAAGATTATTAAGGAAAATAAATAACCCTGGGGTTAGGTGCATAATCCTGTCATGGTTTAAAACCTGATTAAAGCGATAAGAAACCAAGAGGTAGGGTGAACGGCTGCTCCACAGAATGAAGAGAAATAAACAGTGGGATAGTCCAGACACTACATTTATTTCATCTATTTATTAATGATTTGGAAGGGGAAAGAGGACAGTGTGCTCATGAAATGCAGGGTTCTTGGAGGAAAGACTTCAGAGTAAAGCTGAGCAAGTTATTCTAGTGCTACCAAATTTTGCCTATTTCAGTTTGCTGCAAGTTGTCTAAACAGAATAGGATTTTCTCAAATATGTTCATTGTTCAAATTATTTGCCAAGTAATCTCCACAAATGTAAGTCAGTCAGTCATGTGGGAGCAGTTTGTTGAAGTTACTGCTTACTCATAGTTACAGCTGTTTCATTGGCAATGCAAACCATTTGGTGTTTTTTCTAGATACATCAAGGAACAGGGGGTTCATGAGAATGTTGCAGAATATTAATTAAGCAAAATTCAATATTGTTTTTCCCCTCCAAAAAGTCTCAGCAATATTCTAATTAAAATAGTAACATTTACCCAGCTAATGAACAGGAAGATACCATGTGACTCACACTGCCAGTCAAAACAGACATATCCTGCTGTGCACTGCAAGATCACTTGCTGGGTCAGAATCTACATCAGTTATGACCTTCTCAAAGCAGGATACTAAGTAGGACTAAGGACCCATTATATATTCAGTAAATATACTGAACAAGAATGTAGATCATGTTTCCATAAAGACAAGCTGATATGAAAATGAAACAAACCTTACACTTTAGCAGCATACACCAGATCAATGAACACCGATGTATTTGGCAATTGCGTATTGGGACAAACTCCTGAGTTTGCAGGACTGGATTACTAGTTCAAATTCAGCCTGTATTCAGTGGCAAGGTGCAACCCTAAGTCACATTCTGTTGGCTATTTGGTACCCCTGAAGAGATAAGTGGTGGTCTCAAGCCATTTCCCAGTGCCCCATCTCCTAAGACTTCCAATAAGAGCACCATGTGTAATGCAGACAAGGACTGGAGACACACAAAAACTAAAGTGCCTACCTACTGATGGCCCCCTCAGAACAGAGGTGAAACGTTTTCCTGTTACAAATATGAGTTGAAGCTGGTAATTTTGCTCTGATATAAACTAATAAAATTTAGCAACTCATAATATTTTTCAACTGAGGATTTCAAAAAGTCAGCATTATCATCAAAAGAGCTCTTAGACATAAAAATGTGAAAATACTTGTACCAAATCTTTTCAACAAATGAGCATAAAGATTTGTAAAGAAAAATAAAATAACCCTTGTACAGTATTGGGGAGGGGAGAACTAAAGAAAAAAGTTGTACCATTATTATTGGGCTGTCCTAAATGAATAACATTGCCAAATATTTAGGGCTGCTAGTTTCAAGTTTGTGAACTGACTGAACTAGCCAGTATGCTAGGGGCATCAAGAGCAGGGCAATGAAAAAATCCTTGCTCCACAAACTAAACAGTACATGGTGGTTGGAACCTGTGAATGCAGGCAAGTATTTTCTAGTAGGCTAAGGACTCTCATACTTCCACTAGCATATCTGGGAGAGTAAGTGCAGTGTGTTCAGCAGCCGAAGGTCTGAGCTGTGGTTTGCATAGCAAACAGTGTCCTCATTCCTAGAGATGGAAGTTCTCCAGGTAGATACAGGAGGCTAGGAATGATTAGTGGCAAACCTAAAAGCCATCCTTTTTAGGAGAAAGGAAGGTTTATTAGCTCTGGGAATGAATCCCAGCCAACTTATGGAGGAAATGGGGGTTGGAGGTATTCCAGGTGGAGATGCAACAAAACAGTTTGCAAGCAAACACTTTATGCAACGAAATTTGTAAATCTAAACAATATTCCACAAACATAACAATACCTACCTGAAGTCTACTTGAAATACAATGCAGGTGGTGGTCAAATAAGACAGTAAGAGTAGAGGTTTTCATTGAAAAAGTGTTTGACGTTGAAAGCTCATAGTAAATTATTAGCTTATGTTTAGAACACGAAGGCCTGGACAGACACTTAAATACCATGAGCGCGCACACACAGCGAAGCAAACCCAAATTTATCCTAAACATTCAGAACCACTGTTTCAAAATATGGAATTAATTACTTTCACTTGTTGATTTTGAAAACCCTTCAGGTTTAGAATAGGTTTTTAATTAAATCATTGTAAGAGAATTTTGCATCCTCAGGAATGGCAGGAAATGCATTATTGGTGTTTACCACAAATATTCCAGATATAAACAGTCTGAACATTCTAACATATCTTCCTTCCACCCCACCCCCACTGATTGGGTGCCAAATGACAGCAAGGTTCTAGCTTTAAAGTCCCTGCTTTGCAAAGTTGCTATTTCTCACTCTGAGTGCCACTTTTCAATGAAGTCTAAGCAGTGTGAAAATAAAAGAAGAATTTGTGTTGAGGCCTTTACAGTTCCCCAATAGTGTTTGTCACTCAAATGCAGCCAGGCTTAATCCCAGCTCTGATAAACAGTAAAAACCATTCCTCTGGAGTCCATGATGAGAGGCAGGGCAAGGGGGATGGTGAAAGAAAACTACACAGACTACGATGTGTGCCAGGATCTCTAATCAGGCCAAGTCAGCTAACTAGAAAAAAAAGCGGGGGGGGGGGGGGGGGAAGGAAGAGAGGTGGGTGGAAACTGGCTCCAAACGAAAATATTATCATGGAATGCAGAGATGATTTTTTAATATAAATGTTTTCAGTTTTAGACTGCTCTCTAAAGCAGACGAAAAGCTGAAAGGGCAAATATATTTTCATAAGTGGGTTAATCCTCGAGGATCCTGTATTGAAAACTGTTCTTACATTTGACCAAATGGCTCTTTCACCATCAGTACAAAGCAACGTTAATCTATAGAAGGTATTTCTAGAGCATCCATCATCCCACCAGAACACACATCAAATTACCGCTGTGGTTTTAGTGGTTGGGAGTGTGAGAGTGGAAGTCTACATTTCTGGGTTCCACTGCAGACTCTGCCATTGATTCCCTCAGACCTGGGGCACAACGTTTTGTTACTCTGAGCATATGCACCTGGAAAAATGGTTTCATACTACCTACCAAATGCACACCCTTTGGGTTAATTAAAACAAAAAAGTGCTTTACAGATATTTCTATGGCACTTTTCTCCCGAGGATCTTAAAAGAAAAAAAAAAAGTGTTATTTCCCTCCCCACACATACAAAAAACAGAACCTTAATCAAATTAAAATACAGGCAATCAAGCAAGGAACAATTTTTTCCTCTTTGACCTGTTGACCTTCTTTCTGTTCAGTGCCCATTTCTATTATGTGTCCTGCACATGGAACTCCCATTAAATGTCAATGTGGAATCAAGTCCAGAGTTTGCATGAAACACTCTCACACAGAATTCTTCTATCCAGATTTCTTTGTCTTGACCTTAAACTGAAAGGAAATATAAAGTTGAATACACCTCCAAGAACGCACTATCCTTATTTATGCTGAGCACAACTCACAGTGCTATTATATTGGGGCAGGGTTAGGTATGGATAGGCTGCTGAAACCATTTCCAAAAACAAGTCATGAATAAATAGGCACAGCCTATCTGCATGTATATGCTGAGAGATTATTGCACTGTTGAGTGAAATCTTTGTTGCACTGACCTTGACTTCAAGTAGGACTGGAACCGGAGTTATGAGAACAGGACTGTGTGCTGGGAAATACATACAGTTTTAGTTAAAGTGAATTTCCCCCCTTATCTTGTACTGTTTCTGAGAAAAGGCAGGTGACTTGTGCAAAGTTTAGCAAAAGTGAGGATCTGATGGCAAAATTTTAACCAATTTATTTTTCAGTTTTGCATATTTAATCTTTATTTCTCTGAACTTCACAGCCTGGTTTTTTTTGGGGGTGGGGTGGGGGGATAGAGGGGAAATAGCGTTGCAATAATTTATAGGAAAGCTTCAGTTTTCCTTAGTGCACGCGCGCACACACACACACCAAAATTACGCTAGTAAAAAAGTGGAAATGTGAGATGTGCAAGGATATTCCTAAGACTGGCAATGCTCAGAGCAACTACTAAATGACTTGTCCCAGGTTCAAGGGAGCCAATGGTAGAGTCCCCAACAGAACCCAGATTTGCAAGTTTCAGTCAAGATGATGAGTTTGAAAAGAAAAAGAAAAAAAAAGAAGCCTTAAATTTCTCAGGCTGTTTCTGAAGCTCTCAGAAAATAAAGACTTTTTGGAAGAGGAACGGGATGATTTAGGAATATTGCTACTTATCTCTCCGTATTGCTGGTTTACCTGGCCCAGATCAGCAGTGAATGAAAATCAGGACCGGAAGGCTGTTTGGTGGCCTCTGTCATTTGACTGGTGATGGCAATCTAATTCCAAGCAAACATGTATCTACTTTACAAGTAATGCAACCCACTACAGCTGTCACTTTTTGGAAGCCTCAGTAGAGAAGGAATTAATGGGCATTTATGGACAATCATTGGGGGTGAGAGAATGGCAAAGGGAAACAAAAATATATTTGGTATCTCAAGAAGGACAAAAAAAGTGTGAACATTTTACTGGGCTGCTCGTCCCCTTCCTAGCAGATAGGCAGGGAGTAGGCAAAGCCTTGGATTCACCATCCACCGCCAGCACAGAAGGGGAAATAACTGGTTCAGTTTATTTCCATATGACAATGGGAAGCAGAGTCACAGCATGGTTCATTTTCTGCTTCAGGGTTAGCACAGCTATGCACTGCCCTATACTTGATAGATTGTTTGTGCACAATCCAGCCCTGAAAAAAAGTAAGTATTCAAACAAGGCATAGGACAAGAGTGGAGGACAAGAGAAGGGACATGGGGCTTACAGATGACAGCGAGGGAGGAGAGATTGCTTTTAAGAAGTGGGTGGGAAGGAGGAGTGAGACCTCCCTCCATCTTTAGGAATCACTGGTGGTCATAAGAAGGAAAAAGGAACCAGGTCAAGATATAAAGTTCTTCAAGTTTTACATGAAGTCATAAATTGAACAGTTTCTCAAGCTTTAATAGGACTATGCAGGTACCCTGATTAAACACCCATCAGAGATTATAATGAGTGTGAGCTGTATCTAAAGTAGCTCTGGCTAATTCAGTGGAATTTAATCACCCGTCCCAGATTTGGTGTCATTGTAGTCAAAAGTAAATGATTCAGTTTAAAGGACGACGGCAGGCTCCATGAACAATGGTTAGAGGCAGCCCAGAAAACAATCCAGAAATCAGAGCTTTACAGCAGTATTCAGGGAAATTATTTATCATTTTGCTTTCAAGAGCCATTTTACAATCCTAGAATTACGATGGTGGAACAAACATATGAATCTTTGAAGTACAGTTACGCTCCAAGATGTGACTCTGCTAAAAAAGCACTATAATGTTCCTCATTTGTGTCTCAAAGATTTCTGGATTAAACTTGCTCATATCCCAAGTAAAACTTTTAAAACAAAAAACAAAAACAAAACAAAACACCTGGTGCCCAAGGGGATGAACCTGGGACTTGAAAGTCATGCTGGGCTCTTTACTCCTCATATATCATTATCATCCTCAGAAATAAATTGCTCTGCAGACTAAGTAAGTAATACCTGTGCAACACTACTGTCTTCAGATTATACTCTCAATGATAACAGTGCAGCCCAATCTGGGTTTGCACAGGAGTAACTTGAGCTCAGTGAACAATTCTGCTGATGCACGAAAAAGAACACAGTCCTGCAAGATCTTGCCAAGCTGCAGGGAGTCTGCATATCTCATCTCAAAACAATATGGTGCAACAGAAAAGAAGTTTCAGTAGGTCTGTACCATTTCCATTCGAGTCATTGTGGAACCTGAGAGAATCAGACTGAAAAATGAGGGCATGGCTATTGTAGTACCTCAATATGGATTCAGAAGTCAGACTATTACCTAAATTTTGGCCAATATATACTGAAAATATATGTGTTCAGACTGCACTGTGTGCAAAGTGAATGAAATATGTAATACTACACACTAGTTAGTGAAATTGAACACTGATTTTTCCCCCCTCAGAAGCCACAAACATTATTTTCGTATTCCTTGCTCTCCAACCTATAATCCCTCTGTGTGACCCCAAAAAAGGACAAGGCCCCACATCCCATCCCTCTCATCATACAGCACAGAATTCAGATCTGTTCCTCAGCTTAGTTTGCTCTGAACAGTGTCTGAATGCTCCGAAACATATGGATAATGGTGGGTTTGCAACTAAAAATACTGATTGTGCATTCTCTCTATTGATTTGTCTTTGCCCTGAACTCATAGAAAGGAAACATGAATAGAGGTCACCTTAAATGCAGCTCGACTCTCATCCTTCACCATGATTTTGATTCTTGGTACGTGACTGGCTGGGTACCAGTAGACTGCTGATATAGTGAAATGGTCCAACAACAGCTTCATTCTGAAAGTCTACCTAATCTAACTTTCTAGCCCGAAAGAAATAAGAACCTTCTTTTAAATTTAAAGGATGCATGTACTGTAGAATTCCCATTAAAAAAGTGATGCAGTCATTATTTAATAGTCTAAAAAAAATTTACCCTTTAGCCCAACTATGCACACCCATCAAAACCTTGCTAATTTGCTCTAATGATCACCATTTGTACCATTGCAAATTAGCAGGTAAGTGGATAAAAAAAGCAAAGATTCTTCAACATGTCTTATCTGTTTTTACCACTATGTATATTTTTTATTTTAACTATTTCAGATCAGTGTTATTTATAATACAATATTAGAACTATTCAGGAAGTGATTTCTTCCCCATCCCCCTCCCCCACAAATTTTTTTGACACTTTTTTTAATTTTTGGTGAAACTTCCTGTTTGAGAAACTAAAAACCAAGTTTTTGGTTTAAAAATGCTTTTACAGTGGAAACCTGAACATTTTCAAAGAGAAGCTTTCTTGCAAAAAATTCTATTTCGTCTAAGAACTTGACAAAAAAACCACAAAAACAAAAATATACTACTTGGTAGAGATAATTAAATCTTAGTCAAATTTGAAACTTTTCTATAGCAGCCTGCTATTAAATCTCTACTGCAAGGTAGAGCAACTTTTTGGTGCAAATTATAATTAGTGAGTATGGCATGTGACAATGGTTTAGGTATGCAACACCATATGGACATAATCAGCGTGGCATTTGCACACACACACACACACCCCCTCTAAAAAGTTCGGCCCCTGCTGCTGATGCGCTTGTCTATTACACCTGTTTCCCTTTTTAGGGAAGGTTACTGAGAAAGTGATGGCTTCACAGTGCCAGTTACACCTTAGCACTATCATCATTCTAAGCATGCTCCAGTAAGTTCAGGCTCTTTTTTGGGACTTGAGACCATGCTGCTCAGAGTCAGGTTGTAAACTGGGGTCAGTTGGCCATGCTGGTAGCTCTTAGCAGCTTTTAAATGACAATGAATTCTAACAGAGGTTGGTAGTGAGCTGGGGAGGTGCTCTCCAGAGAGAAGTCACATTTAGAGGATCAGAGTCAATTGGTGGGGACAGAAGTCATCACAGAGGGATGTGAAGTACAGGGTTCCTCAAGGATCAGTCTTATCTTTTCTGTTTTTTTCCAGGATATGCACATAGAAAAGGCTCGTCATAATCTCTAAAAAAAAAAAAGAGTATCAGGACTAAATTGTTGTCCCTCAGTGGCCCAGCCCTATGGATCATGCTAGTTTGTGCAGCTCTCCAAATGCATAATTGGAGATGACAGTGAATTTTATACATCAGATCATACAGTCAACATTCTGGGGCAGTAACACTGTGGTAGGTATGCACTGGCTGTAGCATGCATACATAAATGATCTGGAAAAAGGGATAAACAGTGAGTTGGCAAAGTCTACACCAGCTTTTCCCAAACTTGGGATGCCGTTTGTTTAGGGAAAGCCCCTGGCAGGCTGGGATGGTTTGTTTACCTGCCGCGTCTGCAGGTTTGGCAGATTTTAGCTCCCACTGGCTGCGGTTCACTGCTCTGGGCCAATGGGAGCTGCTGGAAGCAGCACGGGCCGAGGGACGTACTGGCCACTGCTTCCAGCAGCTCCCATCGGCCTGGAGCAGTGAACCGCGGCCAGTGGGATCCACAATCAGCCAGACCTGCGGACGCAGCAAGTAAACAAACCGGCCCGGCCCGGCCCGCCAGGGGCTTTCCCTAAACAAACGGCATCCCAAGTTTGGGAAATGCTGGTCTAGATGATACAAAATTAGTCAAGATAGTTAAACCCAAAGCAGACTCCAAATAGTTACAAAGGGATCTCACTCAACTGGGTGACTGGGCAAGAAAATGGCAAATGAAATTCAGTTTTGATAAATGCAAAGTAATGTACGTTGAAAAACAATCCCAAGTATGCAAACAAAATGATGGCATCTAAATTAGCTGTAATGACCCAAGAAAGAGATCTTAGAATCTTTGTGGATAGTTCCCTGAAAACATTGGCTCAGTGGGTAACAGCAGTCAAAAAAAAAGCTAATAATGTTAGGAGCCATTAGGAAAGGGGTAGATGAGAAGACAGAAAATATGCCACTACATAAATCCACGGTATGCCCACACCTTGAACACTGCATGCAGTTCTGGTCACCTCATGTCAAAAAAGATATATTAGAAATGAAAAAAGGTACAGAGAAGTGGAAAACTTATTAAGGGTATGAAACAGCTTTCACATAAGGAGAAATTACAAAGACAGGAACAGTTCAGCTTGGAAAAAGAGGCAACTAAGGTGGGGGATATGATAGAGGTTCATAAAATCATGAATGGTGTAGACAAAAAAAAAAAAAGTGTTATTTACCCACTCACATAACACATGAACCAGGGGTCACCCAATGAAATTAATAGGCAGCAGGTTTAAAAACAAACACAAGGAAGTACTTCTTCATGTAATGGACAGTTAACTTTGTGGAACTTGTTGCCAGGAGATGTTCTGAAGGCCAAACTGAAAGTGGATTAAAAAATGAATGACTTCACGGGGGATCAGTCCATCAGTGGCTATTAGCCAAGATGATCCGGGATGCAATCCCATGCTCCCGTGTCCCTAAAATTCAGAGAGCTCTTAATAAGTTGGAGAACTGGTCTGTAGACAACAAAATGAAATTAAACAAAGACAAATACAAGATGCTACACATAGGGAAGAAAAAGCAAATGCGCAAATACAGAATGGGGGATAACTGGCTTGGCAGCAGCACTGCTGAGAAAGATCTGGAAGCTGTGGTGGATCACAACCTCAACATGAATCAGCAATGCAATGCTGTTGCAAAAAAATAAAAAATGTAGTTTTAAGTTGCATTAACAGAGGAATAGCGTGCAAGTCATGGAAGATGATAGTACCACTCTACTTGGCACTGGTTAGGCCTCAGCTGGAGCATTGCATCCAATTTTGGTCACCAATTTATAGAAAGGATGTGGAGATGAGTGACAAAGATGATCAAAGGGATGGAATGAAAGCCAGATGAGAAAAGACTGAAGGAACTAAGTATGTTTAGTTTGGAAAAAGAGGAGATTAAGAGGGGAATATGATAGCACAGTCTTCCAATACTTGAAAGGCTGCCATAAAAAAAGGATGGAGAAAAAGTTGTTCTCTGTTGCCACAGAGGGCAAGACAAGAGGCAATAGGTTCAAACTGCAGGATAGAAGATTTAGAAAAAAAACTTTCCAACAGTAAGAACAGTAGGACAACGGAACAGACTGTCTAGGGAGGTTGTGGAAATTCTTTCACTGAAGAGTTTCAAAAAGAAGCTGGATAGCCATCTGTCTTGAATGATTTAGACACAACAAATCCTGCATCTTGGCAGGGGGTTAGACTAGATGACCCTTACGGATCTAACGCTATGATACTATGATTTAAACCTCTGACCACCAGATGCTGGGAATGGATGACAGGGGCTGGATCACTCAATAATTGCCCTGCTCTGTTCATTCCCTCTGAAGCTTCTGGCATTGGCCACTGTCAGAGACAGAATGTTGGACCAGGGGGCTGACCCAATATAGCCAATATGCTCTTATCCATTACATTCTGAGACATTTCAATAGCCATGTTCTGTCATGCTCTGTGGCACAACTTGGTGTATGATTATCCCACTTCTCACGCAACAGTAACATTGTTATTAAAAACATTTTAAAAAAAAAAAGTTATTTTCCAGTTTGTCAGAAAGTCCACATTCTATTCACTGGTTTCTCAGGTAAATAAGATATCCTGTGGCACAGAAACATTAGAAAGTTAATTTTAGAGCTATGATAACTCCGCAGACTTGGTCACTCTGCACTTTTATTTTTTGTTTAACAGATGAATAATGTTGATACTTTTGGCTAGTCTTCCTTACAGGACCAGCAGGGCCGGCCCACGACGTTTTGGCACCTGAGGAGGGGTGCTCAAATGATGCCCCCATACCCCTCGCTTGAGCCAAAACTTTGAAAGGTCTCAATTCTGCCTTCTTCCCGTTCTACTCCTCTCGTGGTACTGCTCTGCTATCTACCCCAATAAAGGAGAACTAACATCTTAAAATGTTTTGGTCAAAAATTTTAAGTAACACTTGCTGTTCAGGCATTTTGAAAGTTAAATGTAACTTTTCTTGTCTGCACAGTAAACACTGGCTTTTTTATCTGTTTGAATAATCAAAGTGGTGCTTGCCGTGCCTTCTTGGTTGCAGAGATTTCAACTGCTTCCTGAAGGTCCACAGTCTGGGCCAGCTCATGCTCTATTGAGATGGTTGCAAGGCCGACCAGTCTCTCCTGTGTCATTGTGGAATGTAGATGTTTTATTAACTTCAGTTTGGAGAAGCTGCATTCTCCACTGGCAACTGTTACAGGAAGTGTTAGAAGTATGCGCAGAGCAACAAGAGAGTGGTCATCTTATTTGTGCACATATTTTCCAGAACAGACTTTGGAGCTGATCCTGCTGAAATGCATCTTGAAAGGGCTTTCAGTTCATTGCCTAAATCACTTGCATCAATATCACACATGCGATCATGTGTCACTGTGTCTAGTGCCTTGCATTGCTGGTGTAGGTCTTCTTCAGGTATAGTGAGGAGTTTTGGAATATATCATACAACATCCCAAATATACTGCTGTGTTGCTTGAAATGTTCTTCAACTGACTGTATTGCACAACCTACCACCTGGTTAAAGAATTCAACTTTCAATTGTTGTTTGGGGTCTCTTATGGGATTATCCCGTGCCTTGTCATCAAAATGTCTTCTTCAGTGACTCTTGTATTCTTGAATGGGAGGAAAAATAGCTTCAGTGTGAAGTTCCTCCGCCAACTTCTGTGCACTCTTCAGAACATTTTGAAATCCCCCATCTGACTGGTAAGACTATAGGTATGACTTTGCTTTGTCCCGTTGTTCCATTGGAGTCTCTTGCTTACAACATTTATTTCCAACAGTATGTCAAGCCACAACACTAAGCCATGCAGAAATTTGAAGTTATGTATGTTTCTGGTGATTCCATTTCCCTCTGCCACTGTTCTCCCACGAACGGTTCCTGTCATAACATTATCCTCCATAATGGAAACTATGGCATCATCTATCTTCCCAATTTGGTGTTTAATAGGCTCTATTGCCTCCACTCAACTGTCCCATCATGTGGCACTCAGTGGTTTCAGTGTCAGAGAAGATGTTCCCAGATGTTGCTTCAAAATTTGCCATTGATGAGTTGATGCAGAGAAAAATATACAGATGCTCTGAAGTACATTAAAAAAATGCAGCAGCCTCACTAGAAGCTGATGCTGCATCACTGACCACCAAGTTCGATGAATGAGAACTGCATGGGACAAAAAAAGCTTGAGGGTTTAACTCTCGGATCCGCGTCTGAACTCCTCTGTTCTTTCCTCTCATGTTGGCACCATTATTTGTAGCCCTGACCTCTCAAGTCAGCTATCACAATGTGCTTCCAACTTTTTAGGAAGCACATTTTTCATACCAGCTCCTGTAGTATCATCAGTGTCAATAAATTCTAGAAAATGCTCTCTGACAGTCACCATCACAGGGACATTTTCACTAGGTTCTCTTGTTGTTACAAAACACACCATTCAAGTCATTTGTTCTGTATGGCTGATGTCAGGTGTGCAGTCCAGAATACCAGAGTAATATCTTGCTGACTTCAGATCTGCCACAATCTTCTGTTTGACTTCTGTTGCCAGTAACTGTGTGATCTCATTTTGAATTGTTTTTCCAAGGTAGTAGTGTGTGTACATTTCTTGGGTGGTGACTCTTAGATCTTCCTGGAGTACAGCATCAGACTCAGCCATCAGCTCCACAATTTAAAGGAAGTTTCCATTGTTTGGCACATACAGCTGATCTGAAGTGCCATGCAGTGCTAGGTTTTGGGTAGCAAGCATCTCACAAAGGCAATGAGCCTTTTCAGAACATTTTGCCAGTAAAGAGGCTCTGATGCAATCTTCTCTTGATGCTGATCATCTATGGTGGCATTTAACCTTAGTCTCATCTCAAGCTCTTTCCACCTATGGAATGCTCTCTGGTGACTTGCTGCCTTCTCATGGCATGCCAGATTTCTCCAGTCCTTTGTTTCTGTAGAATCCAACGTGGCTGGAACATTAGACTAGAAGAGCTGGCAACAAAAACAGTACGCAGCATTTTGCGTTTTTGAGTACATAAGCCATGGCCTCTGCACTTTGTCACCATTGGGGATTTCACGCCAGTAATGTGTTGGATGGAAACTTCTATCTTCATTGTCTTTGGGGAACATGAAGTTTTTCACTTGCTGTGGCCCATGCAGTACAAGGAAGTCCCTCAGGCTACTACTCAAGTGGGCCCACAGTCTGGGATCATCTAGACTTAAGGAACTAAACTCAGCAGCAGTTGTTTCTTGCGCCTGCACCACACACTTCTCTGGTCTACACTTTTCTTCAGGAGTGTGCACGGTTACATCCATTTGAGACGGAGATATGGATGCTGCAGTAGCTGCCAGGTCACCTGCACTCTGACTAACTGGATCAGGCATCTCCTCACCACTCACATCCTCACTGGAGCTGGAAGGCTCACCATGAACATTTATGTCTATGTATCTCAGGAGAGCGCCTTCCTGCTTAGATAGAAAAACTTCCTTTGCTTTCTTTCTTTTTTCTGAATGCTGCCCCAGAGGGGCATTTTCTTCTTTCACTCATGGCTGCTGTTCTGTGCCAGCTGTAGTGGCTCTCAACACTCAATTGAAGGGGACAAATAAGCAGGCTGGTAGCAGGGCCTGAGTGAGGGAAAATACCAGCGTCTCAAGGGCCTAAGTGGCTGCTACTACTTCAGTTGACTGCCTGTCCTCCTCAAGTGGGTTCAGGGAAGCAGCAGGAAACAGGAAGGTCCCTGAGAAGCTGATATTAATCAGTCCAGGCTCTTGGGGGTGCCAGAGAAATATAAGAGGCTCCTCATCCTCTCTCTCTCTCCGCAACTCCTACTGCTTTCTGTAATTCCCTCTCACCTTTTCTCCTGCCTGCCTGCCATGTCTCTTGTGCCCTCCTTCCTCCAGCACAGCACTCCACCATCTCTGTGCATCTAGAGCAAAGAGAATACATATGCACCAGCAGCAGACAATTTTCTACACTGAGTCCTAGTGGCGCCCCCTCCCCCCTACATTCTGGCACCTGAGGTGGCTGCCTCAGTTCACTTCATGGTGAACCCAGCCCTGCGACCAGGTGGGAGATGGAAATTGTGGCTATGTTTAAACTAGAGGCACTAGAGAGTTGCTCAGGACATTACACCAGATGAAGCCACTGGCCTAACAAACCAGGAAGGAGTAGTCATCTATTGTAAAGTGGTACCAGCCTAAACAATATTGCAAACCCTTGTCATGGTCCTATTATAAGTCTAGACTAACAACAAGTCAAAATAATGGAGAAGGTTGCTAGGGGAGCAAAATTTTCAGAAGCAGCAAAGTCAAGCAAAACATTCAGGTTTTATACCAGGAGACTGAGGTGTATTTTTCCTTACATCAGAACTACCATTTTAGTTACAGCAGGGATTCTCAAACTTCATTGTACTGTGACCCCCTTCTGACAACAAAAATTATTACTTGACCCCAGGAGAAGAGGCCAAAACCTGAGCCTGCCTGAGCCCCACTGCTCTAGGAGGAGGGGGCAAAGCCGAAGCCCAAGGGTATCAGCCCCAGGTGGAGGACTTGTAACCTGAGCCCTGCCAGCCAGGGCTAAAGCCCTCTGGCTTTGGCTTTGGCTCCAGGCCCTAGCAAATCTAATGCTAACCGTGGCAACCCCATTAAATTGGCGTCCCAACCCATAGTTTGAGAACCAGTGAGTTATAGTAATCCCCTGTGTAGATTTTATCTTTCCTTTTAGGGCTCATATGAAAAAGATACAGGAAACCTGCCTTGATAACAGTTCACTTTTTTGCCTATGGCAGGATAAAACAGGATACTCACGCTGATGCACACACAGATTTCATCAGACACACGAAATCTTGCACAGGAGAATGCTTTGGAATAGCATCTTCAGAGCCTTTATCCAGTGATACCATGGTGTTGCTTTCCAAAGCCCACTCCATGCTTACGGGGCAGCATTGTGTAGGGTACGTATAGCTACACACCACAGTGAAAAGCTGACTGTGTGCACACTGTTGTGTGTAGCTACACATGGCAGTGAAAGGCCATGGGACATTATGCTGCTAAGAATAGCAGGGTAGAGGTGGGAGGCACCTGCTTGGGAGTCTAGAGAGCCATGTAAATAGGGTATACACCTTAAGGCTCTGGCATATCTTTACTCATACTAGTAGTCTCACTGTCTACCCTAGTACTTATACGTGTGCTAGCCAGGTGTGCAGCGTATGCACTCTACATGGCACTGGTAGCATAAACACGGCCAGGGTACGTTAACAGAGAAAAGAATGGTCTTTTTCAATCAAGATACCTCAGCTGAGTTAACTTAACTTGCTCTAAGTCAACAACAGGGGAGACAGATTTCAACTCCTTCTAGCCCTTGTCTACATACAAGAGCTATACTGTTTTAACTATACCAGTGCAGTTAAGCGGTGTGATGTCCCCTAGCGTAGATAGTTATATTAGTATAGAAGTGCTTATATTGGAATAGCTTATTCCACTATGGGAAGGGAAATAAGATATACAGGTATAAAAGTGCCTTACACCAGTATAACCACCTCCATACTAGGGGTTGTACCAAGATAACTATTTTACCAAAATAAATTAAAAAAAAAAAAAGCCACCATCAACCCCCTAGCCAACCAAACTTCACATGTCCGTAGGCCAGGCCTAAGATCATTTTAGATGGCTGCACTGTAGGCTAGGCCAAGAGTGTTTAGGTGGGTTTTCAACTGAGTTAAGCTAATTCAATTAAAAATATTTTTGCTGATGTATACGTGGCCTCAGTGGCATGATTAACATTGCCTACTTCAGGAATAAGAGGACAAACACAATGCCATTAAGAAACCCTTAATTTTAGTTTCCCTTTTAAAATAATAATTAAAAAACCTAAGTGAGCCAGTAATTCAGAGCACCTCAGCAATACTGAACTAGTCTGAATGGAGTATTCACCAAAACTGGAATGTTTCCATTCCCCTCCACTTCCTCACAAACATCAACATTCTCTGTTGGCCAAACATCTTTCACTAAAAACATCCATTTTCTGTCAGAAGAGCCGTTAAATAGTAACCCCTCAATTTTATCTTTTAAAATTGCTTTAGAAAAGTTCTCTACTCCTGTACTGATATTTGGGAGCAGTTTGGGGGCTGATCTGAGAGCATCAAATGTGACAGGAACTACTGCATCTGCCCAACTCCCTGCTGCCTGTCAGGTTCAGCTTTGCTACTTCTGAGCAGAGGTGGCTCTAGGTATTTTGCCGCCCCAAGCACGGTGGGCAGGCTGCCTTCAGCAGCTTGCCTACGGGAGGTCCCCAGTCCCGCGGATTTGGCGGCACGCCTGCGGGAGGTCCGCCAAAGCTGCGGGACCAGTGGACCCTGCGCAGGCATGCCGCCGAAGGCAACCTGCCTGATGCCCTCGCGGAGCGAGGGGGGAGAGAGAAGGGGGGCGGCCAGGGCTTCAGCGGGGCACTTGCCACGCGGCCCCTCCTGCCACATCACCTGCTGAGAGGGCTCTGTGCCACTCTGGTTGGCTGAGAGGGAAGGACGTGGGCTGCCCTGTCGAGTATGCTGCAGGGCGCTCCCCTTCTCCGCCCCCTACAGGGCGGCTGAAGCAACACACCAAAAAGAAAAAAGGGCGGTTGGAATGTCACCCCTTGGAATCTGCCGCCCTAAGCATGAGCTTGCTCGGCTGGTGCCTGGAGCCAGCTCTGCTGGGATGTATTAGCAGGAGTGTTGTAAACAAGACACAAGGAGTAATTCTTTTGCTCTACTCCATGCTGATTAGGCCTCATCTAGAGTATAGTGTCCTGTTTGGGGCACCACATTACAGGAAAGATGTGGACAAATTGGAGAAAGTCCAGAGAAGAGAATAATTGTTCTTCTTAACCTCTGAGGCTACGACAAGAAGCAATGGGCTTAAAATTGCAGCAAGGGAGGTTTATGTTGGACATTAGGAAAAAGTTCCTAACTGTCAGGGTAGTTAAGCACTGGAATAAATTCCCTAGGAAGGTTGTGGAATCTCCATCACTGGAGATTTTTAAGATCAGGTTTGACAGACATCTGTCAGGAATGATCTAGAATAATACTTAATCCTGCCATGAATGCAGGGGACTGGACTAGATGACCTCTCGAGGTCCCTTCCAGTCCTATGATTCTAAGCATCTCTCTCAAGCTGCCCAGGCCCAAATGTGGGACACTGTGTGAGACAAAGACCCAAAATTAGGGATATAAAAAAAAACCCATTGATGCAAGGAGTGGGGGAGCACACAGTTTGGACAGAGGCATCCTTTAGAGGAAGATCTATTAATGGAGTTTCTCTATATCCAATAAAGAAAAAAAGGATAGAAGCTGATATAGTACTGGTAGGAACTGAAGAGAAACAGTCAAATGAAAGAGTCCCATTCAATTACATCACATAAAGGCAAACAAAATAATGACAAATTTGATAAGGGCTTGAATATCAATGCTAGAAGTCTAAATAAATAAATAAATAAATATGAGTGAACTTGAATGCCTGGTATTGAATGAGGATATTGATATAACAGGTATCACAGAAACTTGGTGGAATGACAATAATCAGTGGAACATGGTAATAAAGGGTACAAAACATATAGGAATGACAGAGTAGGTTGCACTAGTGAGGGAGTTGCACTATATGTGAAAGAAAGCACAGAGTCAAATACAGTAAAAACAAATCAAACTATACCATAAAATCTCTAGAGAGAAATTTCAGAATTAATAAAAGCATAGCACTAGGTATACACCTCCGACCACCTGACCAGGATGGTGACAGAGAAACAAATGCTGAGGGAGATTAGAGAAGCTACAAAACAGATAAATAAATAATAAGGAATTTCAGCTATCCTCATATTGACTAGGTATATGACTCATTCCCATACGCATAGACAGACAAAATTTCTAGACACTATTAACTGCTTCTTGGAACAGCTAATCCTGGAACCCACAAGGGAAGAGATAGTTCTTGATTTAGTCCTAAATGAAGCACAGGATTTGGTACCAAAAGGTGAATATAGTTGACCCACTCAGTAATAGCAACCACACTGTAATCAAATTTAACACTGTTGTGGGGAGGAAAATATCAAAGAAACCCACCATAGTTGTATTTAACTTCATAAAGGTGAATTATACAAAAATTAGGAAGCTAGTTAGGTGGAAATTGAAACCAGTCACAAGAGTGAAATCCCTGCAAGCTGCATAGAAATTAAAAAAAAAAAAACCCCAACACACCACAATAGAGGCTGGAACTAAATGTGTACCCCAAATAAAAAAAAACAAACACAAAAACGCCACCATGGATAAACAGCAGAGTAAAAAAGGCAGTTTGAGACAAAAAGGCATGCTTTAAAAATTGGAAGTCAAATCCTACTGAGGAAACTAGCAAGAAGCATAAACTATGGCAAGTCAAGTATAATTACGCAGATCAAAAAAGAGTTTGTTCTTCAAATTATCAGAAGAACTCAAACGAACAGCAATTTTTAAAAAAAAATTGTATCAGAAGCAAGAAGCCTGTCAAACAATTATTGGAGCTACTAGATGATCAAGGTGCTGAAGGAACACTCAAAAAAGACCAGGCCATTGCAGACAAGCTAAATGAATTCTCTGCATCCATCTTCATCGGAGATGATGTGAGCAAGATACTCACACCTGAGCATTCTTTTTGGGTGACAGATCTGAGGAGCTGCCTCAATTGGAGGCAAGAATAGAGGTGGTTTTGGATCAAATCGATGAATTAAACAGTAATAAATCACCTGGATCAGATGATATTCACTCAAGCTGAAAGACAGACAGAACCACTGTGAGTGAGAGGCAAAAAGGCATCCTTTAAAAAGTGGAAGTTAAATCCTAGTGAGGAAGATAGAAAGGCGCATAAACACTGACTAACAAAGTGTAAAAATACAATTAGGAAGGCCATAAAAGAATTTGAGGAACAGTTAGCCAAAGACTCAAAAACTAACAGCAATTTTTTTTTTTTTTTTTTTTTTTTTTTTTAGGAAACATCAGAAGCAGGAAGCCTGCTAAAAACCAGGAAGCCACTGGGACGATCACAGGTGAAATAAAGGAGCACTCAAGGCATAAGGCCATTGGCAAAGACACTAAATTGAATTCTTTGCAGGCGGTCTTCACAGATGAAGATGTGAGGAGATTCCCAATTCTGACCATTCTTTTAGGTGACAGAGGAACCGTGTCCCAGATTGAGGTATCATCAGAGAGATGGTTTGGTAACAAATTGATAAATTAAACAGTAATAAAGTCTCCAGACCAGATGGCTTCACCCAAGAGTTCTGAAGGAACTCAATGGAAATTGCAGAACTACAACTGTTAAGTCTGTACCTATCATTTAAATCAGCTTCTGTACCAGATACTGGAGGATAGCTAATGCGATGCCAAATTTTAAAAAGGCTCCAAGAGGTGATCCCGGTAATTATAGAGCCTGTAAGCCTGCTTTCAGTACCGGGCAAACTGGTTGAAACTATAGTATGAACATATTTTCAACATATAGATGAACATTAATTTGTTGAGGGTGAGTCAACATGTTTTTTGTAAAGGGAAATCATGACTCATCCAATCTACTAGAATCTTTGAGGGAATCACAGCATGTGGACAAAAGGGATCCAGTGAATACTGTATTTTAGATTTTCAAAATCCTTTGACAAGGTCCCTCCCAAAGGCTCTTACACCAAGTAACAGCCAAGGATAAGAGGAAGTGTCTCTCCTGAGTATTGTAACTGAATAAAGATAGAAAACAAAGGGTAGTATAAAATGGTCAGTTTTCAGAATGGAGAGGTAAATATGGTGGGTCCCCAGAGGTTGTTCTGGACCCATTCCTATTCAACATATTCATAAATGAATCTTGGAAAAACGGTATAAAGTGGCAAAAATTGCCGATGATACAAAAATACCAAGATAGTTAAGACCCAGGCAGACTGCGAAAGCTACAAAAGGATCCAAAACTGGGTGACTGGGCAACAAAATGGCAGATGAAATTCAGTGTTGATAAATGCAAAGTAATGCACATTGGAAAGCATAATCCCAACTGCACATATCAAATAATGGGATCTAAATTAGATGTTACCACTCAAGAAAGATCTTGGAGTCATTGTGGGCAGTTCTCTGAAAACATCCACTCAAACAAGAAAGCAAACAGAATGCTGGGAATAATTAAGACAGGAATAGCTAATAGGACAAAAAATGTCATATTGCCTCTATATAATTCCATGGTACGCCTACATCTTGAATACTGTGTGCAGATGTAGTCACCGCATCTCAAAAAAAAAGATATTTTGGAATTGGAAAAGGTTCAGAAAAGGGCAACAAAAATAATTAGGGGTATGGAGCGTTTGCCATATGAGGACAGGTTAATAAGACTGGGACTTTTCAGCTTGGACAAAAAAAAGATGACTAAGGTGGATGGGATATGATAGAAGTCTATAAAATCATGACTGGTGTAGAAAAAGTAGATAAGGAAGTGTTATTTACTCCTCATAACACAAGAACTAGGGGTCACCAAATGAAATTAATAGGCAGCAGGTTTAAAACAAATAAAAGAAAATATATCTTCATACAATGCATAGTCAACCTATGGAACTCCTTGCCAGAGAATGTTGTGAAGGCCAAGACCATAACAGGGTTCAAAAAAGAACTAGATAAATTCAAGGAGGATAGGTCTATCAATGGCTATTAGACAGAAATGGTGTATATAGCCTCTGTTTGCCAGAAGCTGGGAATGAGCAATAGGGGATGGATCACTTGATGACTACCTGTTCTGTTCATTCCCTCTGAGGCACCTGGCACTGGCCACTGTCAGAAGACAGGATACTGGGCTAGATGGACCTTTGGTCTGACCCAGCATTATGTTTTTGCAATTTCATATTTAAGACTATCAACTGTGGCATGTAACCTATTGCTTAAATCAGCCTCTGTACCAGATGACTGGACGTTCCAGAGGCAATCCTGGTAATTACAGGTCGGTAAGAGTAACTTAAGTACCAAGCAAATGGGTTAAAACTATAGTAAAGAATGAAATTAGCAGACACAACAGAACACGCTGTGTTGGAAAAAAGTTAACACAGCTTTTGTAAACTGAAATCCTGCCTCAACCTATTAGAATTCTTTGAGGGAGTCAAACATGTGGACAACAGTGATCCAGAGGATATAATGTACTTGGACTTTAAGAGCCTTTGGTGAGGGACCTAATCAAAGTAAGCAATCATAGGATAAGAGGGAAGGTCATCTCAAGGGTCACTAACTGGTCAAAAGACAAAAAAAACTAAGGATAGGAATAAATAGCGAGTTTCAGCAATGAAAAGAGGTAAATAACAGGGTCCCCCAAGGGTCTGTATTGGGACCTGTGCTGTTCAACATATTCATAAATCATCTGGAAAAAGGAGTAGACAGTGAGGTGGGAAAGTTTGCAGATGATGCTTAAATTACTCAAGAAAGTTAAGCCCAAAGCTGACTGCAAAGAGTTACAAAGTGATCTCACAAACCTGGGAGACTAGATCACAAAAATGGCATTTGAAACACTATGTTGGTAAGTGCAAAGTAGTAGAGATTTAAGTTCCAGCCTCAGGTATACATATTCATGCTCGCTCTGATTGAGCTAGCATGCTGATAACGGAAGTGTAGCCCTAGCATCAGGAATAGTGAGACAGGCTAGCTACCGAAGTGCATGCCTAGAATCTCGGATGGGATCGTATTTGGGGTGGCTTGCCTGTCCTAACACTCATGCCACTGCAGCTGCACTTCTATTTTTAGCATGCTTGTTCAATCAGAGCTAGTGTGGGCATGTCTCCTTGAGCTTGACATTATACCTCCAGCTCCAGTGTAGACATTAGTTTCTATTTGGGGCTGTCCCCTGTTCCTTACCTTGTGATTGCCAATGGTATGGGGCGGTTGCCATCGCTCCCACTAGTCCAACACCCAGACTTACCACAGAGCTAGGATGTACAAGGCATGAATCTACTACCGGTGAGGAAGGGCAGAGAAATGGTGGATGAACTAGAGTGTTGAAGGGGCTGCTGCAACTGGCAGCAGTGGGGATGAATGGAAGAAAGCCTGTGGGCAGAGGTGACACAACAGTCAAAGCTTTACCACTGAGGCACTATCCCCATTTCGAGAACAACCAAAGACATTAAAAGTAAAATAAACAGAGCCCCTAGCACAGCTGCTCCAGTGCCCTAGTCTGCATGGTTATATAGAGTATCCAAGGGGCTCCAGAGAAGCAGCAGGACTTGATTTAACAGCACTGAGGAGACTTAAAAATACCTTCATTCAAGTTACAGAGCCACAGCTCAAATTTTCTACCTAAACCACAACAGAACAACCTAAAGGCCATGCTTCCTTGAGGTGGCATCATCTCCAGGCATAGAGGGCTCCTATAGCGTGGCAGGTGGGATGAGGATGGGCTGTCTCTCTTGCCACCATGACCCTTGCTGCTTTGTTCTCTATTTCCTGGCTTTCCAGCTTCCCCATACTCTCCTTCTGAGCTTCTTCGGTCAATGAGACCATGATAATGCAGAGGATAGAAGGGGCAAGAGACTCCCCTGATTAATGTTCTGGCCACCGCTGCTGATCACAAGATACTATCAGTTGTCAGAATCCAGTACATTTCTGAATGAAGCCAACAACCAGCAGAGCACCTTAGGAGCCAGTGCTGTATCGGGCAAGTCATGGCAATAGGAGCGTCAGCTGAAAAAGCACAAAGGGCTGCCCCATGAACCCAAACTAGTGTTTATAACCAAGCTCTATTTAGATCCGTGGCAGTGTCTCATTGCAACTGTGAAGTAATATGTCGACAACTTGACATTGTAGTTTCTGTATAGTTAGGTGACATCTCAGCCTGTCAGATGCCAGGGACAAGCCAGGAGGGCTCCCTGGGAAGTCAGTCAGGGCAGGATTTAGTTCCAGAACCCTTAATGCTACACTTTAGTCTGCTAACGTCCTTCCTCCTGGTTGGAGGCTTGTCACTGGTGTATGAGCTTTGCCCTGTAATTATCCCATGCAGTGTATGTTTGTTATAATTCATTTTATTAATCAATTATGAGGAGCTTAATTTATATAAACTCAAGCATCATCAATCAGTCATAGTAAATAGCACCGGTTGTATCTGACACCCTACAGTGTGTATCTGACACTCTCCTGATAACCTGTGTATGGCATTTTGTGCTTGACAATCTGCTTTACATTTACATGGGTTTGCTACTGACTTGTGTTAAGATGTGGGTCATGTCACTTATGCACTCTGCTCATGCTTTGATTTCAGTGGGACTACTCAGGAGAAAGGTAAGCAGGATTTGTCCCTAAAGGGTTCTTAACTATCTCAGTGCAGTAAGGCTACATTAACGTATAATATAGAAACAACATGTTTAAGTTTTCATTACACAACCAAATGAAAGAGGGGAGAAGTGTCTAGAGGCCTATAAGGATTAAAGTGTCAGGGATGCAAAGTTGATTTTGAGAATCTGAGAGGAAGGGGAAACAGGAAATGTTAGCATCAGTCATATCATTTAGGCCAGGGGTCAGCAACCCTTCAGAAGTGGTATGCTGAGTCTTCATTTATTCACTCATTTAAGGTTTCGCCTGCCAGTAATACATTTCAATGGTCAGACAGTCTCTTTCTATAAGTCTAATATATAACTAAACTATTGTTGTACGTAGTGTAAATCAAGTTTTAAAAATGTTTAAGAAGCTTCCTTTAAAATTAAAATGCAAAGCCCCCAGACTGGTAGCCAGGACCCGGGCAGTGTGAGTGAAAATCAGCTTGCGTGCTGCTTGCCTACCCGATTTAGGCAAAACCTTGTATTGATGCAGCGCTTCCCAGTTCCCATGGTGAGTGAACCATCTTGATATACCATTCCAGAGAGTGTAGCAAACTCACCCATCACCCAAGGAGGAGAGACGCCATAGTAGTGCCTCATCCCCACACCTCAAGGCCCCTGCTTCAATGTCTTGCGCCCTAGAAGAAGCAGAGGCACAAAGGGAGCAGTCCCTGTAGTCCAGGGAGCATAGGGGCTGTAATGGTATCTCATTTCTGTTTAGAAGTGCAAGGCAGGAGTCCTTGCACCCTCCCCTCCTTGAGCACCTGGACACAATCTAGTCCTTATGCACCTGCAGCAAACAGTTTATAATGAGCTAAATCAAATGCATTTCTTTCCAGACAAGGAGTATGTCTGACTTGCCTTCAGTTACTGAGGAGAAAACTGCTGTATCTACATATCAAGGACTCATGCCACTTATGTGTCAGGCACTCCAAAAGCCACATATGAATTTGTTTTAAGGACTTAATGTGTTTTGGAGAAGTCTTACAATTTCAAGAATTTTACATCCCCTTCCAATAGCATAATTAAATTATTTCATAATAAAATGAGAACTCCTGTCACATGAAACCCACTCGCTTGGAACATTCCACATACATTTTGGCTGCAGAGCCCAGAAGTGCCTAAAATCATATGTTTTATATATGCAAGTCCACAAATCAGACAATTACTTTGTATCTTGTTTCTGTATTAGCACTGCTATGCTCACTTGCACATTTCAGGGTGCTTTATCCCCACCCCATTTTGTGAATCTGGTCTAGTCTGAAGCCAGATTAGAAATATAGATTGTGCATATTACATTTGGATGAGCAGCTCTTGTAAAGAGACTATAAGAATACTGCAAATGGTCCATCTAGAGATGCAGATTTTTATCTATCATCTGTCAAAGCACATACAAGAGGATTAGCCTAACATTTGTAACGTCACAGTTTTGTATAACAGGCTGCCTAGCGTTTAGAAACCAGGATTAGAAATCCCCAAATCGTATTCCTGGCTCTGCCACTGACTTGTTTTAAAATGTGGGTCATGTCACTTAAGCACTCTGCTCATGCTTTGATTTCAGTGGGACTAGTCAGGAGAAAGGCAAGCAGGATTTGTTCCTGAAGGGTACTTAACTATCTCAGTGCAGTAAGGCTACATTAATGTTTGTTAAAATATTGCAATCCAAGGCTCAGACACTGCTTTCAGTCCACAGAGTCCTAGAAGATTAGGGTTGGAGGAAGCCTCAGGAGGACATCTAGTCCAACTTTCTGCTCAAAGCAGGACCAACCCCAACTAAAGCATTCCAGCCACGGCTTTGTCAAGCCAGGCCCTAAAAATTTCTAACGATGGAGATTCCACCACCTCCCTAGGTAACCCATTCCAGTGCTTCACCGCCTTCCTGGTGAAATAGTTTTTCTGACTATCCAACTTAGACCTCCCCTTCACACTGGAACTTGAGACCATTGCTCCTTGTTCTGTCATCTGCCACCACTGAGAACAGCCAAGCTCCATCTTCTTTGGAACCCCCTTTCAGGTTGTTGAAGGCTGCTATCAAATCCCCCCTTGCTCTTCTCTTCTGCAGACTAAATAAGACCAGTTCCCTCAGCCTCTCCTCATTAGTCATGTGCTCCAGCCCCCTAATAATTTTTGTTGCTCTCCGCTGGACTCTTTCCAATTTGTCCACATCCTTTCTGTAGTTGGGGGCCCAAACCTGGACATGATACTCCAGATGTGGCCTCATCAGTGCCGAATAGAGGGGAATAATCACTTCCCTCGATCTACTGGCAGTGCCCCTAGTTATACAGCTCAATATGCCATTAGCCTTCTTGGCAGCAAGGGCACACTGCTGACTCATATCCAGTTTCTCATCCACTGTAATCCCCAAGTCCTTTTCTGCAGAACTGCCGCTTAGCCAGCTGGTCCTCAGCCTGTAACAGTGAATGGGATTCATCCATCCTAAATGCAGGACTCTACACTTGTCCTTTTTGAACCTCATCAGATTTCTTTTGGCCCAATCCTCCAATTTGTATAGGTCACTCTGGACCCTATCCCTACCTTCCAGCGCATCTACCTCTCCCCACCAGCTTAGCATCATCAACAAACTTGATGAGGGTGCAATCCAGCCATCACTCAGATTATTAATGAAGATCTTGAACAAAACTGGCCCCAGGACTGACTCCTGGGACACTCTGATTGATACTGGCTGCCAACTAGACATCGACCCATTGATCACTACCCGTTGAGACCGATGATCTAGCCAGCTTCCTATCCATCTTGGAGTCCATCCATCCAATCCATAGTTCAACTTGCTAGCAAGAATACCATGACAGAGCGTATCAAAAGCTTTGCTGATGTCAAGCTATATCATGTCCACCTCTTTCCCCATATACACAGAGCCAGTTATCTCTTCATAGAAGGCAATCAGATTGGTTAGACATGACTTGCCCTTGGTGAATCCATGTTGACTGTTCCTGATCACCTGCCTTTCCTCCAAGTACTTCAAAATGGATTCATTGAGAACCTGCTCCATGATTTTTCAGGTGACTGAGGTGTGCCTGTAGTTCCCCAGATTCTCTCTCTCCCCTTTTTTAAAGATGGGCATTATATTTACCTTTTTCCAATAGTCCGGTACCTTCCCTGATCATCACGAGTTTTCGAAGATAATGGTCAATGGCTCTTCAGTCACATCAGCCAACTCCCTCAGCACCAGTGGATGCATTGGACTTGTGCATGTCCAGCTTTTCTAAATAGTTCTTAACCTGTTTTTTCACCACTGATGGATGCTCATCTCCTCCCCATACTGTGGTGCCCAGTGCAGCAGTCTGGGAGCTGACCTTGCCTGTGAAGACTAAGGATTCAAGGCTTTTTTTTTTGCAATATGCACGACTCCCATGGGGAATTGTGCACATGGGTTGAAGACCGTCCCTTTCTACAGTACTTTCTAGCAAAGATTGGGAGTTCCATTTTGAAGGGTCATGGAAGCCATTGCTCTTATTAATGAAATGTTGCTCTCCTTGATACTCCCTTTGTCTCCTCCTCCCACTTGTGATCAGGGTGGATTTATTTAAATCAAGGCAATTTAAATCACCAAGTGGGAATCCTCCATTTCAATCACTGATTTAAAATAAACTTTTCCATTTGCACCTCCGTTATTTCCTAAACAAAAAGGTACAGTCTCATTGGTCAATATAAATTTTAAAACATGTTGATTTACAGCTAAATACAGCCTTTACACTAGATGTGGTGCATCTTTTTGTTAACTAGGAGGGTACACTATATACACACAGTTGAGCAATTATAGAGTTTAATATTTTAAGATTATTATTGTATATTTTTAGTATATTAGAAAATGGCAAATGATATATTGCTTATTTACTAGATAATTTTTTGCTCATGATTTGTATCAAGCTGCATTAGGGATGGTAACTGGAATTGATTTAATTAAGATAAATTTTATGTGCTATTTGATGTGTTTAAACAAAACAACCTTAAGTGTTTTGGATACATAACCTTCTTCTATTAAAACATGTTGCACGTTTACAACTAGATGATTTATTAAAGGAACAGAGGGATTAACTGTAGTCAAAGAATTAAACTGATTATTTCAGGTCAGAGTAGAAAACTTTCAAATATGCCTAAGTGAAAGTGACTGGAGCTTAAGTGCCTATTTGCCTAAGTCTCTTGAAAATGAGACAAGAGTCTCCGAAATTACTTAGGTTGCTTTCTGAGGAGCATTTTTCATAAGGTTGTTTCATTCTGACAAACAGGCCTTGCCTCTCTTTGCTATACAATTTACATTTGGCATGAGGTACAGGAATTTCTTGAAAATATTTCCAAAGAGGGTATTTTGTGACCTGCACCCATGGCAGTTCTTTCTCCTGTTCCCAGGTGTTGAAATGAACACTAGAAGCAGCATGCTGAAGAATGTGATCCCTTCTTCCCACTGTCTTCTGCTTTGCCACCAGAGGCACTCCTTTTTAGTGGCACATTCTGCTCCTTCTCCCTTGTTACATAACTCCCCCACCATCCTACTCTACCCCAATCTCCTCCCCACCCCCAAAAGAATTAATTATCCAAGATTTCTGCTCATGCAACCCACATATCTTTTGGCACTGCAGTGTTGAAATATCAATGGATTCCAGGTGGTTTGTATCTCTGCATACACAAGCAGAGACAGCACAAGGCCATTTACTTCAAGTGCCCAGAACCATTCATAAGGAAGAACTGGTAGTTAGTGGGCAGATGAGTTTTCCTCATGATGTAGAGAGTAAATTTCCACAGTGGAGTTACAAATATTCATAATTTGAGAACTGAGCCAATCAACGCTCAGGTAGGGAGAAGCTATAAAACAGGAGTATGAGACTACCTAGGTGGACTCAGCAGATAATCCTGAGGATGCTGGATCTTTCTTCATGCTGCTGTGTAATCCTGGGATATAGAAATAGTCTCCTTTCTATATCCCAGGAACAACTCCTTCCCTCACAGACTACTTCTTCTATTTCTCTTGGAGAGCTTTGTGCATGTACTCTGAACAGCCACTTGAGTGGCTAAGACCAACATCCTGAACAAGCCAGAAAAAAAAGAAGCCCTAAAGAGCCACAAGATGACTACAATTGACTCTGTCTGTCATGGGGTTGACTCACCAGCAGGGGATTAGCTCCTTCCAGGTCTGCGTCCCTCTTCTGCTGCTCATTGCACATTCTACTTCTGCTCTATCTCTGCAACCCCAGCTGCTCTTTCTTCACGGAGGAAGGCCAAATAACTATCCATATTTCCCACTTCTGGGGTATCAAAAGCCTTCTGCACCAACCATTTCAGGCAGTCTTCCCGTGCACTGCCCTGATGATACCATTACATTAGTGGCCAATAGGGGAACCCTGGCCTGCCCACCCACTACTCCAGGTTCTAGTCCACGGACCCTACATGTGGCAACTCTGGCCTGCTTCTCCTCAGAATGTTGCTGCTTCCCTGGACTCCTTCCTGCAGCTTCTGGCTCCCCCTGAGTGTATTGCTCAAACACCCTCTTCCTAGGGAGTAAGTGCAGACAAATGAACTCTACTGACCTTCAAACACAACTCCCCACTTCCAGGCAATAACTGCAGCCTACTTTGAAACCACCCCTTTCTACTGTCAACTTCCTGTCTTTATAAATCCAACCCAGCTCTTCCCCCAGCTGGACTTCATCAGCAAATTAGGCCTTAGCACAACCTGGCTTCCCTCCAGGTATGGCCTATAGGTTAATTAGCCTAATTTATGCCTGTAGGCCTTGTGTGAGATAGACAACTCACCACACTGTACTACTCAGTCATATTCACATTATAAATATTACCATGTTCTATGCAAGGTACAGAATGATAGGCAGAAGAACAAGGTCAAATACTTGCTTCACCCAAAGTAATAGGAACTGAGTTTGTCAAAGGGAAAGGAAGAGCCAATATATAAATATGGTTTCATTAAGAACAATGCAGATTCAATGGTTATAGCAGAATGGGGAAAAAAAACACCTCACCTCATTATGCAATCTAGATTTTCTATTGTTCTGAGAACAGTAGGAAAATGACAGCAAAATAAGGGCAACATTATCCTCTCTGATCCTCTAGCAAGGGGCAAGATCTATTTCCTGGAATACATAGGTTCACTGTATATTCTAAATTCAGTACCCAGAACTAGCACTGACAGTAATGTGAGTTCAACTCAGGGAATAAGTGAAGACTGCACAGGGAAGTGCACAGGGGAAAGGGCCTGGGAATGATGAGAGAAAAGATCCAGAAAGCCGATGTGAAGGGAAGATAGTGATAATGATTTGTATTGCACTTGCTGGAAGAATAAGGATAATGCCCACTGGTTAGGATACTAGGATCTGATTTCCAAGATCCAGGTTTATTTCTCAGCTCTGCCACAGGCTTCTTGTTTGACCTTGGGCAAGTCACTTACGCTCTCAGTGCCTCAGCTCACCCTCCATACAACGGGAATAATAGCACTGCCTTACTGTATGGGGATTGTGAGGATAACTACATTAAAGATTGTTTAGGGCTCACACATTACAATAATAGGGGATGCCTAAGTACCAAATATAACAAATAAGCTGCCAATTGGCTCATTATATGCCCCAGTGTATAAAGTTATTCCATTATTTGGTTTAAAAAACAAGACAGCAGAGTTAGTGCAATATTAAGTTTGACAAGAAGGTCAGGACACAATAAAAATTAAACAAGTGCAACATTAAATCAGTCACACTTGATATTTTTGATACTCATCACATGAACCATGTCGTATCCATTTTTGTTAAGGACTCTCATTACCTTCAGTGAGAGGTCTAGATGCCAAATGAGGGCTGGATTTGACATCTTTTATTTATCCAGGAAAACAGGGATTGAAAATACTCCCTTTGTGACACGGCAATTAACATGCACCAAAAAAGGGAGTCCATTATACCAAAGACACAATTTCAAGCCCTCGTCTGGGCTTCCGAGCGCACCGCTCTGCCTGCCTGTTGAAGTATGAGCGCTCAAGGCAGGGACAGTATTTTGCGTCTCATTCAGCCTTATCAGCAGGCCTCAATTATTCCTTATTCCAGAAATAATGGGCTTGCAGAACCACTAAAGCCTGCTTTTGTACTGGCATAACTATATTGGTTAAAGTGTGGTGTTTATCAGTACAACCGTTTGTGTGAACACAGTTATACTGGTATAAATGTTCCTTATACCAGTATAGTTTATTGCTATCTTCTTAGACAGGAAAAAGTTATACTGACATAAACCATTTTACACTAGTACAACTTCATCTAAAGTGTGTGGGGGTATTGTTTTAAATATACCAGCAGAGCAAAACTGATCCAACTTGTCAGCAAATGAGGCCTTTAGCATCTTGCTTCCTTTTACAAACTCCACCATCCATTGCTCCAAGCGTCTGGACTTTACCAGCTCCATCTTCAGCAACTGAGTTTATAAATTCTTGTAGCCAGATAGCTGTGCAGTTAACTAGCTACTCCCATATGCAAAATACATCCATCTTTTGAGTTTGTAGCTGACAGTTAATGGTATTTTCTGTGCACACTCAGCCCTGCATTTCCAAAACATTTGTAACTTTGCTTTTTCAGAGCAACATTTTTCTTCCATGTGAACAGCACACATATCGCCCATTAAGGCCAACTCATGAGCCAACTCTGAAAAGTCAAAGTATTGATGTTTTTCAGTTATCTAAGCAAAGAAAATGATGAAATTCTTAAAAACAAAACAAAGCAAATACATGCTGGGTAGGTGTGTGTGTTTTTAGCCTCTGATAACTCGATTAAGGGCTTTTGCTCAAATGTAAAAATTTACCTTCACATAGAGACTCTAGCTTTGAAAAGACATCTTGGTTTTATTGCCACAATCTTTAAACAGTATAGGGAAAGCAGGATGGAAAAGGTTTGGGAACAGTAATTACCCACTCAAGCACTTTCCCAAAAGAATAATTCCTCTTCCTCTTTTCTGCCGTTGACTCCTTAAAAGGCCTAAGTTGTTATCCCTTCATTGTATGCTAACTGAACCAGGGCTCTTCAAGAAGCCAATCCCAGTCTACCTAGCTGGCTTTCCTAGGGGAAGCTCACAGCACTCTCCTGCCTTATTTGGGAAACCTTTACTCTGCAAGGTCTTGGCACAGCCTCAATAGCCCAGGAACCTTCTGCGGACCTGGAGTTTTGACAAAGATCGAGTGAGACAGGCCCTCAAATAATGAGTCCTTAGCCCTGGTGAGAAACAGAAATAAAGAGGGGAATGCACGCTACCACGGCACCGTGAGAACACCCTCACGGGACTGGAGTCCTGGCTGGGAGGCGAGCCCTTCTCCAGGAAGACCACAAAGAAAACCCAGGCAGCGAGAGACAGGCCCACAAACGCATGGTAAAAGTTTGCACATAAGATGCACGAACTCCTGCACTTCGGAGCCAAGCAGCGCTCTGTTCCGCTCAGTTCAGCCGCCACTCGTGGCGCGTCGGCACCCCGCAGGGAGGGAAGGAGGCAGTACCGTCCACTGATTGGCCTATAGCCTCATACATATTCAAATTAGTCAGTCCATTGAGCTTTCCAGGCAGCGCCGGACTTCCATCTCCCCGCCCCGGCGCTCCATATGCAGCTGGCTGACCAGCGGACAGGATCGGCTGCTGTTGCATAGTCAATTAGCCCCGCCCCTCCAGGGCTGCCTGGGGGAGTGGGAATAAAGTTAGATAGCGGATCTGGCAGCAAAAGGAAAACGAAGGGGAAAAATACTCGCAAGAAAGTTTCCTGCTAACTTTGCAGCCGCGGCAGCAGCTATGCCCGTGCGGTGCGGTGTCTCGGGTCTAGGGGGGCTCGGATCGCCTTAGGGAGGGGAGGGAGGGGGAGAGACAAAAGTGTGGGGCTGGCCGGATTAAAGCAAAATAAAGAGCAGTACCCCTCCCCCTAAGCGAGAAGAACCCAGCAGAAGCGCGTGGGGTGGAGAAAACATCCCGGGGAGAGCTGACCAGAGGCAGTGAGCGAGGAGCGGCGGGAGGGGGCACAGAGAGACCCAGGCAGGCGGCAGCGTTTGGGGGAAAGATGAGCTTGTTGTCAGCCATAGACACCAGTGCTGCTTCTGTCTACCAGCCTGCCCAGCTCCTCAACTGGGTCTATCTGTCGCTGCAAGACACTCACCAGGCCAGCGCCTTTGATGCCTTCAGACCCGAGCCCTCTTCTTCCCAGCACCCCGATCTCAGCTACACCAAGAACAGCCCGGAGCTGGGCTCGTCCCTCAGTTCCAGCTATCTGAACAGCTTCTTCCAGCTCCAGAGGAACGAGGTAGGTGCCTTTCCCACTATGCCTGCCGAGTGGGATCGCTAGGTTGGGTAGAATAGTTTCACTGGACAGAGTCTGAGCTGAGCCAGGAGGGGGGACAGGCTCTCTGCGGCCAGAGGAGCAGAGCTGCAATCTGTGATCGCTTTGCAAAAGAATCGCAGAAAGTTCACTCTGAAATTTAGCCCCAACCGCCATGATGTTTGAGAAGTTTTTCCCATTTTTTCTAGAGTTGGATTCCTGTTATTTTAAAGAAAAGCTGTCCGGACCAAAGGGCGCCTTTGCTTTTAATAGTTTTTGTAAAGTACAGGGGGAATACTTAAGAGCTGGAGAAAGAGTTCCCTTCTTTTAAGTCCGTGAAAAATAATCAGTGCAGGTTCTTTAACCAGTAATCCTAGTTTGTCGCTCCAATTTCGGATCTTGCCTTAAACCCTCAGTTTTGTTTGAAGTGGCTTTTTATTTTTCCAACCAGTAAAAATGCAACTTTAACCTGTAACTTTCTGCTGTTACTGATGTTGCCAAGTCTGCGCAAATGAACCGTGCTCGGCATTGTGTTCAGATGGGAATTCAAGATGGGAATTCAAGTTGTAACAAAGTTTATTTCACTTTCAGGCTGGGGGGTGCGTGGGGGAAATTACCGTTTGCTTCTGTGGGGGACGTATGGCCTATATTTAAATAGATATAAATATATATATATATTTAAACCCCCCTCCCCCCGGAGTGTGCTCGGCACACAACTTCTGTTGACATTCTGGTAAACGATTACACTGATTTATTTGCATTGCTATCACGGAGCTGAACCAGATACGGTAGAACAACTAATAACGGGAGGGGGTGGGGGAGGTAGAGGGAAGGGGAAAGGACAACAAATACATTGTAACATTTTAAGTCAGTGAAATTGCTGAAGTTCAAAACATCCCTCTCATGCTTAAAAATAGGACTGGAAATAAACTGGTAATACAGGATAACATTGTTAGATACAGATTTTGTTTAAATAAATACCTTGCAGATGGTAGAACTGAAGCTGAACATTTTAATCAATAATGATGGGAGACTGAAAACATTCGGATTGTTTACTTTAGAAAAGAGGTGATGAAGGGATGTGATAAAAGTACATAAAATAATGGTCTACAGCAGAATCTTGTGTTTTCCTTGTCTCATACCACAAGAAAAAGGGAACAGTCAATGACATTAAAAACTGATAGGGGAAATCTGTTGTGTGGGGAAGTATTTAAACTGTGAAACTCACTGACACATGGAATCCCAGAGGCCAAGAACTTAATATTTAAAAAGGATTTGGCAATTTATTTGGGTATCAGGAATATGGGAAAAATTGTTAAAGAGATATAAAACCTCCTGTTTCAGGTTTTAAGACCCTCTCTAAGTACTAGCGATCAGAAGAACCTCTAAGGTGGTGTCATTCTTGCACTTTCACCTGATGCTGGCCACTGTAGAAGACAGGATACTGGAGTAGATGGACATTGAGTCCAATGCACTATGGCAGTTCTTAGGTAATGGAGTTTCAGAACATTCCTGAAGCCTAGGAACAGGTTAAAATGAGCTCCCACTTTAAAGTATAGGACTCTTTTTTTATTTTGGCACAGGGACCAGAGCTAAGGAATCTTCAGTTAAAGTCAGCAGCCAGTTTTTGGCATAATTTTATTAATGGGTTACTACTGATGCGATTACGAACCACCACCAAGGAAACAAGTTTAAACATCAGTCAGACTTTATTTAATAATGGAATGTTTGCAGAACCACTGTAGTCCGAAATGGACACGTCTGCTATTTTTCAAAGGAAGTTATTCAGCATTTAGAAGTTCCATATCCAAATTCTTATTCAGTGTAATTCCTTTAAAAAGGTAAAAAAAATGCAGAATTCAAAAGCACATTATTCTGTTAGCAAAGTCAGCAGGCAGTGGGAGTCAAACACAGAACTGCACACCTGTCAGTTCCAAGTTGACAGATATTGTCATTTTGCATTTGAGTTGCACGCATTCTGGTTTCGAGACAGAGCTAAGAATTCAGAGTTTCAGTCTTCGTAGACTTTCTCATTAGGGGGTTGATAACACTGTGCAGCTCAGCATTTGCTAATGTTAGAATCCATTCTGGTCAGAGTCAGGTATTTTCCCCCTGATGTAAAACTAGCCAACAGTAATGTGTGGCTGCAGCTAGGGAGGCTGGGAAATTGTGTCCCAGGAACAGAGCCCTTGGTGGAGATTTTTGGTCTTTCTAGGGTTCCCTCTTTCTGTTCCCACTGTATGATTTGTAACTAGGGTTTCATCCTTCTTTCTATCAGAAACATCACCGTCTGCCTTCTGGGAAATATTTCTCTCCAGCTCTTTCTCTACATCCAAAACCTATTCTCACCAGCTCTACTTCAAGGCTCAGTCCCTAGGTTTACTAGGCCACTTCCAGATGGCTGCTTCTGTTGTATGTTGCAAACCACCACTTTATCAACCCCATCCTCACTAAGCAGTCATGGTGAGTCTGACAGCTACATTTACCTGTGCTACATGTCTGCTAGAGCCCCCACTCAGGTAGGGCGCATGCAGAGAAAGGGATAGTTCAGTGGTTTGAGCATTGGCCTACTAAACCCAGGGTTGTGATCTGGGGCAAAAAAAAAAAAAAAAAATCAGAACTTGGTCCTGCTAGTGAAGGCAGGGGGCTGGACTCAATGACCTTTCAGGGTCCCTTCCAGCTCTATGAGATATATTATTATTATATGCAGTCGTGTTTTACTCCTTTTACTCTTGCAACAACTTCCTAAAGCACTTCAGTCACATCAGCTGAGAATGCAAACACTGTACAAAGTCTGTAGGATTCAACATCCAGGTAACATGGAGCCATGATTCTATGAGGATACTTCATATTTAAAAAGGATCAAGCTTGTTTGCAATTTTCACAAATGCATTGTCCTGCTTCTAACTGCAATTGAGCAGAGCACACAGTTGATCTGAGGCACTTTTTAAATTTCACATTAGTGTGTCTATTATACTTGTTAATTAATAATTTGAACTTCTACAGCATCTTTCATTTAAGATTCACCAAACAATTTAAACATGCTATAGCTCAAAAAAGCGCAAATCAATACACTTCTCCACACAGTCCACAAGTTCGAAGCTTGAATGTTTCTTGGCAAGACAGACCCCAAGAGGATTTCTTCCAATGTCATATTCTTAATTCTTGAAGTTCTAATGTCTGTTTTTGTCAACAGTTTCAAATGCCATTAAGTACATACTTAGTAGTTAGACTGTTTACAATTATTTTTGGGAGTAATGGTTCCGTATATTTCTTTTACATCAAGTGGGTTCGTGTGATGCCTTTGGAACACAAATAGTTTTCCAAAGTTAAAACTGTTAACTGTTTTTAATATAGTGCTTACTTTGGTTGGCGTTTTTTCCTCCTAGTTTTGAACTGGCTTGGCTTAGCCTCAGGCTGAGCTGTGACAATGATTGACGCATAGCTTATACACAATATTTGGAAAGTGACCTAATGAGAGGCCAAAATAGCAACAGATTGAGAAATGACAGGATCATAGGGAATATAATAAGCATGTGTACACCATGTTGTCATGCAGTTGAAAAATTTTCAGAGGGGAGTGCTTGGAAAAGTAGACAGCTCATGAAAAGTTGCTATTTTATAGGACTTGCAAGTCTGCATGGTAGTGCCTGTGTATGTGACTTGCATGCTGACCAAAGGAGCTGGACAGAAAAAAATGCAGGCATCCACAAAGTACTCTTGCACTTAACCAAGATTTTTGTCCTCCAGACTTTTTTCCACTACACTGGATGCCTTCTAGATAAACATGATGAATACAGCAGTTTGGTGCATAAAAGCCCCTTGTACCAACAAAAAGGCAACAATAAAAGGTTTAAACAGTACATTGACAATGAATGTTTTGTTTCAGCTGGGAGACTCATTTTACAAAACAGACCTGGTTTAAATAAAATTTTACTGGAGCATTTATTACCCAAGATATGAAATAAAGGCATTTTGGAACACAACGATGCTATTGAACTCAGCTTAACTTTCATTATAACCTCATTCTTTGGAGCCAAGTATTTGAAGTTTGTTGTAGGATTGCTTACAACCGATTTAATGTATTTGAGAGTCAGCCAGGTAACTGTGTCAGTTAGTGGTATAATTGAGAAACCTAAGATAATGGTGTGTGTAATCAGGCGCAGACTCACCCAGCGGCGCCTCCTGCTGGTCATCTCCAGGAATTAGCTCTTTGACCCAGGCGCGCCCTCTGTCAGCCGGTGATCCGCTACTACTACTGGCCCCCCGTGTTCCTCCAAGGACCGCAGTGCCCCTTTAACTGGGTGCTGCCCCCTGGCAGTACCTCCACAGTTCTGGGTCTCCCCCTCCCAGGGGAATCCTCACCCACTATCTCCACTTTGCCTCAGTCTTGGCTACTGCCCAGTCTCCATCTAGCCCCTGTTCAGTGGGGCACACTGCAGTGTAAATGCCACTCGTTGCCAGCAAGGGGTTTTTTGGACCTGCTGCCTCTGCCTACTCATGGGCTGTCCCTGCAACCCAGTACCTAACAGGCCTTACCAGGCCTGCAGCCTGGGGCTTTCCTAGGCCAGAGCTCCCTGGCTCCCTTGGCCTTTCCCCTGCCCTGCTCAACTCCAGATACCTGGTTAACCTCCCTGCAGCCAGGCCCTTTTCTCTCTGAACACAGAGAGAGATTGTTGAGCTCCTGGCTCTCAGCCTCTTACATAGGGCCAGCTGAGACCTGATTGGGGCGTGGCCCAGCTGCAGCTGCTTCCTCAATCAGCCTAGTAGCTGCTTTCCCTGCCACAGCCCTCTCCCAGGGCTGTTTTAAGCCCTTCAGGGCAGGAGCGGGGTAACCACTTCGCTACAGTATGGCAGACCCTTCACTTCCTCACCCTCGTGTCCTGCCCCGATACAAAGTGGCGGGACCTCCTGCCACCTCTGGAGGGTGAAGAGCCCCGGTGGGCCAGCCTATACTCCACCCTGGTCCCGAGGCCCGCCGGAGATATCAGTTGGCGGCTCCTTTATGGGGCTGTGAGCATGGGCGTGTATTTGGCACGGTTCACCCCTGTCCCAGAGACCTGCCCCTTCTGCGGCGTGAGGGAGACCCTGGCGCACGTTTACTTAGAGTGCGCCAGGTTGCAGCCCCTATACCAGCTCCTCACGAACGTACTGTTGCGTTTCTGGCTGCACTTTTCCCCTCACCTCCTTCTCTATGCACTCCCTAGCTGCGGCCCCACAAAGTCACGGGACCTCCTGGTCAACCTCCTCCTGCCCTTGGCTAAAATGGCCACCCACACAATCAGGGAGAGGAGGTTGGCCAATGGAGACTCCTGTGACTGTGGGGCTTGTTTCCGATCCTCTGTCCATTCATGTATCTGGGCAGAGTTCCTCTGGGCGGCGTCCACTGGCTCCCTTGATGCCTTTGAGGAGCAGTGGGTGCTGTTTGGGGTTCTCTGCTCGGTGTTCCCGTCAGGCTCCCTCCTTTTGACCATTTGACCTCACTCCTGTCCCTGTTTCTTTTGTTAGTTGTCCTCCGAAACCAATTGGGTTTTGAGGTCCTGTAGATCCTCCCCTTAGGCTAGGGGGGATCCTTTAGCAGTGGGCGGGCTTCCACCCGCCCACTTCTTGGAACCCAATAGGTACAGTATGGCAGATTTGTATGTTGTTTTCCATATTCACTTTCAACAGGCTGCCTACCAAATTGGTACAGAATTTGATCATGTAGTGATAGCCATCATTATATAGGGAAAAGCTTGACTTATCAAGTTCAGTGTCCTAACTCCAGCAGAGGCCAATACCTATACTTGAGAGGAAGCACCTTGTCTTTACGATACACTATCATGTCTTTATGATACACAACCATTTGTGCAGTGCTGTACATGGCACTGGAGAGAGGGGAATTCCTTCCAGTAACCTCTGCAACAGCCCTGCTACATCTGGTCTATTTACCGTTATTTTAACATGCATTACTGCAAGTATTTACTGATTATAACAGTGTAACTAGAGGATAATTTGATACCCTGTGACCTCCCAGATCAAACTTCTTACAGACAAGGAAGAACCAATTGGTAATGGGAAAATGTGAGCTACATGAATTCACCATTGTAAGGAATGGATTCACCAATTTAGAAAGGCAGTTTATTTTGGGGGGAGGCAGGAGAATTAAGAAATCTAATGGATGTCCTCTGGGAAGTAGTACTGACACCTATTGTAATGAAAGAATGCTAGATGGCTGAAGACCACCAGCCCATCCTCACATTAGTGAGGTTCTCAAGAGAAAAGGACTAATGTTAATGAATTAACAGGTAGTATTAAACTGGGAAATGTGAATGACAGTGAGGACAGAGACAATACAAAGGTATTTGAGGCCCTGTTTGCTTAAAATCTCTCTATTTTTTCTACCTAAATATTAACTTTACTTGCCTCAAATCAGTCTGTATGTGCCTAAACAGAGATTCAGGTGCCTAAGTGTGGCTAACAATATGAGCAGAAAGTAACAAAATGAAATTAAACTATCATAAAAGGTAAGTACATCTACACCGGGAAAAGATACTCCCATGCACTGATGTTCAGTGGGAGGAAGAAATACAGGCATGATGGGGACAGTAGATGAGATGCAAACTGAAAATGTTACATGGCAACAAAATAAAACAAAAAAGCCTTTGTAATTTTGACTCCATACAGACAAGCTTTAATTACCTCAGAGGGTAGGAAATAGTCCTGTATATCTGTAGCTCATCTTAGATTGTAAAATCTTTGAGGCCTTTGATTATGTTTGTACGGTGCCTAGTACGGTGGGGCTTGGGCCTCTAGTCATTCCTGTAATACAGACAATAAACTGTAACTGAAGTGTTGCACGGGCTGTAGTTAGGTGGCTCTGAGCCCCTCATTCATTACCCGACAGAGAGCCAAAATGGAGTGAGTTCAGATGATCAGAATGACTAATTATACTTTTAGCAAAGCAATGACTAAAAGGCTGGAGGAATATTACGGTATATTAATATGTGAAGGATGTAAATAGTAAGCATTGAGAGAAATTACTTAGGTGGTACACAGAAGAAAGTGGGATGAAATTAAAAAAAAAAGGCAAAATATCAAGAACAGCTTCCCCATAGTAAAATCTAAAAGCTAGTGGATTAGCCTTCGAAGGGAACTGATGGGAGCCCCGTAGGTTGGGACTCTTAGAATTAAACTGGACTGTGCACTAGTAAAAACAGTGTAGGGACCTAACTTGTACTTGCAGGGAAATGGATCAGGTGACCTGTTATCCATCTCTCATTTCTAGGAATACCACACACTGACTTCATACTTTGTGAAGAGAGATTTCCTTTTCTTCTAAATTTATCAATTTTGAGGGAGATGGTAAGAAAAGAGACTGATGGATTTTCACTACACTCTTTGTATCTTCTGAACATAAGAACTGCCATATGTGATCATACCACTGGTCCTGTAAGTTCAGTATCCTGTCACTGACAGCAGATACCTCAGCTCAAGGTGCTAGAAACCCTTCAATAGGCAGTTCTGGGATAACCTGCCCCTAAGGCAAATTTCCTCCTGATCCCCAATAGAAGTTAGTTTATGCCCTGCAGCATGAGAGTATATATCCCTGCCAGATCTTTAAAGTGGTTTATTTAAAGTGGTTACTATTCTAAATCTGAATATCCTCATCATCCATCCTAATGTATAATCCCTTAAATATTTCAGTCAGACGTTTCCTAACGTCTCCATTTCAGGGTAAATAAGTGCAGTTACTAGCCATCTTTTATTTAAATGCTGTTGTGTGAAAAGTGAAGTGATAGCCACGGCCACGAAATTTAAAAAGGTCGTTTTCAGAACTGTAGAGGTTTGGTTTAAGACAACAAAAATAAGTATTTTTATTCATGCCAAATGCTTGTCATCCATGAAGCAAATGCAAGAATTACCATTAGAGCAATGTCTTCAAGGCCCTAACCATAAAGTACCAAATTGACTTCAGTAGGGCTACTCATGCGAGTAACGATTACTTACATAAATGAAGACAGTAGGACTATGCCTTGCGTTGGGCCATGGCAATAAGCCTCCTTGGCTGCTCTTCTCTGGAGAGCTTTTCAAATTTCAGCTATGCCCATAATCTGTCTGTTGAGCCAGAGTAGTTTAGCTCTCCTCTGTGGAAAAAGAAATTTAAACGGCTGTAAAAAAAACCAAAACAAAACATGTTTTCACCTATTTCCTCTTTAATCAAATAGATTTGCTATAATTTCCATGGGATGTGCGTGTGTGTGTGTGTGTGTGGATATATTACGTTTATAACCCCAGCTATACATATAGGCCCATGTGCCCAAAATTATACTTTAACAAAACATACTGTAATGGTGGTGGTCTGTTTCTTATGCTTGGTTAATTTCCTCATTGTCATTTTTCTCACTGTTGTTCATGTTATTACTGGCACTTGAGAACTGCACACTGGACATGACAGGCAATAGCTCAACAATCCCCTGCCCTCCGACTCCTTTAAGAATAATAGGAGATGATTAACCATCCATTTTTTTTGTAAATTACAAGTAGCTTATGGCCATTTAAAGTAACAGTCAACTTTAATTCTAGCCAATTAAAAAAAAAAAGTTAAAAATACTTTCATGTACACCCCTCCAGTTACCATTGCCTTCTGTTTTCTGTTTCCTCACATAAACAAAGGAATCTGACAACACAGGTGAAAGAGTGAACCTGACTAGACACACAAAGTATTGTCAAATAAACAAAGCAATCAAACTGGAACAAAATAACTATTTGACCCAAACTTTTCAATTCTATCATTTTTATCTGTTACTTGTAACAATAAGTAAAAAGTTCCAGAAGGAAGTGACATTGTTTTATGCTGACTGTGTCCCTTTAAATCTTTACTTTCAGTAACCCTACAAATACTGAATTTGGCCCCCCCCAAATTTTTGAGATTCCAAGAGACCAATCCCAATAATGCAATTGGGGCCCAGTATAAAGTTTATTTTTAGATTTTCTTCATCAATTAATGGTTGTGGAAGATTCCATTTTCCACATGAAATCCTCTGTTTATCCGCAGGCATTATGGGGAAGTAGCCAGGAACAGGGCAAGCTTTTCCCCTATTGCCCAGCCAGCATGCCCCAATACTCTTTAGGAGAGATTACCGCAAGGGTGAGAAGGTCAGATTTCATAGTCTGTTCAGTGCTGAATATCTTTGTTGAGTTTTTGAACGAAACTGCCAATTAGTGCTAAATGCAGTTGTAACTTCTGTGGTGTAATATAAACCTGAAGAGGACTACAACCATTCTACTTATGCCACTGTGTAGGGTTTTGGATGGTAAAGGATTTTGGTCATTACCAACTCAGAGCACATTTAAAATAACAGTCTAGAGATAGAAAGCTCCATACCCATTAACAGTTCCTTTACTTCATATTCCTGTGTTGCTACTTATTTGTTATTGTTGTTGTGTAGTCTCCTATGAGATGTACCATCCAGCTGTGTTAGAGGGAGGCAGTCAACTTCACTTACAAAAAAAAAGAGAGCTTGAACGAGCATGTCCTGATTTAAAAAAAAAATCCCTTAAGAGATTTATAAGGGGGTGTCTGTTTCTCTGTTGATTTTCAGAAGGGTGTTCAGGATGGTGGGGCAAAAGCCGCAGCCCCAAACCTGCTCAGAACCATCTTACCTCACCCCCTCTTCATATGTTTGCTGCTGTCAGTTCAGTTTCAATTTTGCTCCTGCTGTCTTGGTAAACACTGTCTTACAGAATCTGGGAAGGAGCATGCATGCAAACACCCTAAGAAGCAGTGCATTGGAGTCAGGTCATCATGCTGCTGCATGAGACAAGAAGCACAAGTGACCAAATTACTCATTATGGCACATGCCAAGTCTTTCTTATTCTTAAAGTAATGCCAGGATTAACCAGCAGAGCAGTTTGGCTACTAAAAGGAAATCCTGCTTGTTTTACTCAGTGGAGTTATCCCACTGAAGACAATTGGATTCCTCATCTGAGTAAGAACAGCAGGACGCAGCCTTAAATTGGTCCCACTGATTCTGAAGTAGCTTCAGCTGCAAAAGCCTTTCCTCTGTTGCTCCTTTATCCTCCCTGTCTCTGAAACTAGCGCTGCTGAGTTACAGTGCATATGCTTTTGCTTCATTATCTAAGCAGTTATTTACAGTTGGGCATTTACATCATGGCAACAAAGGAGACATCCATACAGTGTTCCATAGCCACTTAATATCACATCAAAGGATGAGCCACATTTGGAAAACTGGAAAGAGCAAGAGAGAGCAGAATTAATTGCAAAGCCTAATTCAGCTCCCAGGAGAATGATATGGAACCAATAATTTATAGTTAAGTTCTTATTAATTAGTTTTTGAAAAGTCAGCAGTGGAGAAGAGCCCAGTTACATGTATTTTCAATCTGACTGGTGGAAAAATCATTGGCTAACTCATATAAACAGTTTGGAATTTTACATTCCCAGAAATCTCTCATTGATGCAGCCTTAGCACTCATTTTCTGTCCCAGCTCAGACTCCCCAAGATAAACTTCATAAGATTTTTTTACTTAGGTGTTTCACACAGAATATGTAACAGTATTTATCTTACCTTTCATTCCAAAGGACCTGAACAAGCTGTTATTGTAGCTAAGTACCATGGAGTGATCTTTCATTCATTCTTCCTATACAGATCCCTGTGGGGTGGAACAGTCCACAGGAAAACCACTCAGTTGTTTAGAACAGCAAGCAAAAAACAAGTTTGCTGATAAAATAGCACAGGTAATTTGGGTAGGCAGGTAGGAATTTGACCAAGACACTTGTTAACATGCCTGTTCTTGTGGAAAGTAACATGGATCTTAAATTCTCAAAACCAGATATAAAACCAAGGTCCTATCTCTTCCAAGATGTGAAAACTTCTCCCCTATTATTGTAAATGTTGGGGTATGGGGAGATGAATGAAGGGCAGGTAAGCATGGGTAATATGGAGCAACTATCAGTAGTTGTACTGGTCCTCAGGAATAAAAATGGACTTTCCCTCTGCTTACTAGGCCAGGAATATTGCTAAAAAAAATGTTTTCTGGTTCAAAGTTTCTGGGCAGTGAAGCAGAGAGGACACTTGATTTCACACAAGTACAATGATATTGGATGCTTCCTTAAAATTGCTGGGTAGTTCCACAAGACACAAGAGTTAGTATTTGCACTTCCCTCTTTATGTGATATCTGAGAAGCAATTTGATACCCATTTTGCCACACTCAGGCAGTTTTAAGAGGACCCACAATGAAATGCTTACATTAGGCAGAGAATATTAGGCTTTGCTCCTTTGACATTATATGAAGGAAACTTTATTCAGCCATTGTAGCTCCTCTTGAACCTGAAAGTATTTTGAAGTTTTGCAAAACTATTGAGTCAACAAATCTAGAAAGATAGGATTTCACTAAATCTGATACGATTTAAGCAGATGATGTTTCATTAATGGCATGAGTTAGATAATGCTTTGACATGTGAGGTCAGTCTAATATTTCATATGATACAAAATATTGATATCTACTTACAGTGGAACCTAATAAGGATTCACCTGGGGAAGATAAGGTACAGAACTAAGAGTTTGTGCATTTTTATTTTTAATGCCTTAACATATCAGGTCTGGAAGCAGATGTTTCATACTCTTGGGAATCCAAGATTCTCAGCTTTCCAAGGATATGACAGTTGTTTCTAGCCTTGGTGATTTGTGAGATATCACACTTTAAAACTGTCACAGGTCTATCATGGCCTTTTTGTCACCGGTTAAGTCTGAATATGTATTAACAACTCCCAGATTTAGAACCAGAGAAATTTGAAATCCCTGCAGCTCTTCAGGTCCCATTGCACTGCTGAAACTTACTGCATGCTCTTTACAACTAAGGAATTATGTTCTGCACTTCTTGAGACTGATCGTGAGCGAACTAAAAGCATTCTGCATGGCTCACAAAAGCGCTGCAGTCTCTTTGACTCCTGCAGCCTATTTTGAGGACTGCTGCAGCCTGTAGCAACTGCATAATGCTGCTTTAGTCATTGCATGACCACCTACATCCATTACCTTCAGAGGGCAAGAATCTGTGATTTTGCCCCATCTGACAACCACATAACAGAGCAACATCTTAAGAGGATGTGGAGGCTGGTTCTATCTCAGCGACCTGCCTGCCTGCCAGCCAAGCATTTTAGAGAGGCTACATGGTTCAGAGAAGGCTTTCCCCCAAGCTAACAGCTCCAACCCCTCAAACTCTCCAGAGGGTGGGTGGGTGTGTTTGCAGGGGGAGTCCACATTTTTTCAAGTTAGATTAAATGCTAGACAGCCAGGGTACATGTCTCAGAGCCACGGACACCTTGGGCTGGATAGACCCAAAGCAGCAAAAGTTACTCTGTAGTTATCAGAAAGTTATTTTATTGACTGCATCTTAAATTGTGGGAAGCCAAGCAAAAAAAAATAATGAAATTTTAAACAAAAAACAGAACAAGATTAAGATGTAAATGTGCACTTTCATCCACACTTCCTCCCCCAGCACCCCTGATAATTAGTTTCCATTTAATAGGACAGACTTCATCCCTCCAACAGATATGGAAAATAAGCCTAGATTTAAAAAAATCTTTAAAACCAACTTGCAAAGGAGACTGCTTTTTTATTAACATGTAAATTAAGTGTTTGAGAGAAATCATACGGTAAAGGGCTAGCTAACTTGGACTAAAACTATGCAAAAACTGGAGTTACCAAATTACAATTCCAGCCTACAGCTTCGTAAACAGTTCTCTTTCTCTGTGTGTTAATACAACATTTATCTTACTCAAGAACTGGCATTAAACCCCAAACGTATTGTGAAGCTCAGTCTGGCTGGACGATATATTGTTTTCTACCACTGATAGTGACCTGAGGTTTGTCTCTTAAACTTTGGCAGCCGTTGTACAGGTTGCTGTGCCAAGAAGGCATTATTAAATCGAAAGTATATAAACAAAACTGTCTCAGATTTATGGGTTAAATTGAACCGTAGCAAAATGCTTAACCATCAGATAACTGCACAGGGGGTAAATGCCTTCTTTAGTGTGTCTTAAACAGGAATTATTTTTCTTGCATTTAGAGTGTCAGAAGACCCACCAAACAAAAGGAAACCTGATCCTTGTTTTTTTCAGACTATGGGTCAGACTGAGAGAAAATCTCCTGCAGGAAGCAGAGACGTTAACAGAATGTGACCATGGGTATTAAAGTGCATAAATCAGAATATGTCCATCCGCTCCCCATATCGCTTTTTAACCTCACATCTTTGAACAACCTGTCTTGACACCCATAAAACTCTGTGCTTATTTTTAACAGAATAAGGAGGCACTTTTGAATCAAGCTGTTGGCCAGAGGTCTAATATGTTGCAATCCCTCTCCCCGCCATAAAAGGTCAGGAAGATTAGTAGTCTGTAACTTGGGGAGATTCAGCTGCACGCAGTCCAGAGACAGAAGGAATGAAAGCTCCTGTGGGGATGCGTAGCAGTAATTTGCACTGTGAATGGTCTCCCTTGTCCCTAATATAGTGCTCATGTGTTAGAGCGTCTCTTCAGTATAAGTGGGCAGTTGTTTAGCATTCAGAAGATGAAAAGGCTCCCTGCAGAGCTTGGTACAAGAATTAGAAAGCTCCTCCAAGACTGTATGTCTGACCAGTGGACATCTTTATAGTTGTCTTCTCATCCCTTACTCTCACCCTGAGGGCTTTTCCCGAGGTCACTGCTACACTGTAATGGTATTTGGGGCTCAGTGCTGCTCCCACTGACAGCGAAGGGAGCAGGAGCAGGCCTTTAGGTAGCCAGGGAAGCAACCTGGACTTGTGAGTCATTCTGAGTACAACAAAATTTGTCAGAGGAGCCCCATGTAGTTTTGTGGCCTATTAGGCTGTGCATTTCAGTAGGCAGTCTGGGGCTTCTTCTCCCGACCTCCCCAGCCATTCTCTAGCCATTGGCACAGATTTAGGGGAGTTGGGTGATGAAATCTCATGCAACTCTTTGCATGCCTGTTGACAGGATGCACAGAAGTGACCAGTCTTGGGTAGAATTTTTAGCGAGTCTTCGCCAAACCAAGAATATCACTCCCTTTGATTTACAGATGAGGAAACTGAGGCAGAGAGGGATTGGGTGGCTTCCCTAAGGTTGCACAGTGAATTATCAGCAAATATGAGACTAACTTCCATGCCCTTGCTCAGTGCATTAGGCTGTACTTACCCCTCTAGCTCCAAGTCTGTGTCTGAAAGCACCATCCCTCTGGAGAATTCTTACAATTCCTCTCCTCAAGAAAGGCATATCTAATTATACAGTGGTCTAGAATTCCTTTCCCCTCAAGCTGAGAAGCTAAGGGAAGGAACAGCTGTCATAGTTTTGGGTCAGACACTGGTGCACCAGGTTTGATAAAATAAGCATCTGCCAGAATCTGAAGGTAGACAAGGCCTCCTCCTTTCACCCAGTTAAATTCACATCTTTATTCACTTCTGCATTTCAGAATTCTGGAAGAGAGAAACTATGGGAAAGGCTATTGTCACAAGAGGCACAGCTCACTAAAGAGGTTCAGATCCAGATATTTAGGTGCTTCTCTGAATCCAGGCCTGCCAGCTTTCTGAAAGACACCCCTTGGGATCTACAGTTCTTATGCAAAACTGTTTGCCTGAAAAGTACCTAATATGTTATTTAACAAGGATTTTTAATACCAGCAAACCAGCAATACAGCAAAGAGAGCAGTTTACACTTTATTCTCCCTGTCCCTCACCAAAGTAGCTAGAGCAAGATGTAAAGAGTACTCATCCTTCCGTGTGTCAAGGTGAAGGCTCATTTGGGGTTTAGAATTGTTCATTCAGTGACGGTTCCCCTCCCTGACCCGCCCCCTGTATTCATACTATTTAAACTAAATATTAGTTTCAAAAGTTTCTGGAAGTAACAGTCCACCAGTGCATACTTTTTTTTAAAGGGACACCAGCACTTTGTTTTAATGTTGTGTACATCTTGGTTTTGTATGTAGAGCTTGTCAGGGATTAGGAAATGGAAGTCATACCTAGTGATCAGAGCAGAAGTCGGGGCAGATGCCAGAGACAGGAGTCAAAACCAAAGTCAGGAATCAGAGGCCCAGGGTCAGAACTGGAGTCAGAGCTAGGTTACCTGGAGTGTGTAAAAACAAGAGCAGGGCTGGGAACAAACAAGCACAGACACTATCAGAGCCTTAGGGAATGTTTTGAGTAGCCAATGCCTTGTTCCTGCTGCTGGTCTTAAGAGTAGGTCTGCTGATTCCCTCAGCTAATCAGGCAGTTTGTCCAATCAGGTATCTCAGTTGGGGTCCAGCTGTTTTTATTAGAGCACTTGGGCATTAAGCTAGCAAGTAAGTAGGCTAGCTGTGGTTCCTTATTCCTGACAGAGCTTGGTTTCTTTCTCCTTCCATTTTCATACTTATCAAACTGATCATGCAAAGTGTGGGAGGTAGGACAGGCAGTTTAATGGGACAAATTGAATGTTGGTGTAACCTCACAGTTGTTAACAGAGTAAGGCCAGGAATGAAGTTGTCCTTGTCTTATTTTGATAGCTTTGTTTCTGTTGCTTAGATGCACAAGCAACAGTCACATGTAAGTTTAATCATGTTAAGTTATGAAGAGTGCGGGGGTTTTGTGGCCACTGATTCAGGGACAGGAAATCCCTCAATGGTTAATTGACCTGCACAAAATTATTCCAAATAGAATTCCAGCTGAAATTATGTTCATTACATTACAGCCACAGAAAAATGCTATCCTGAAATACACTTGAGAGTAATTGATATAGCCAGAGCCAGCAGCCAAAGAGAAACTGTGAAACTCCTCTAAAATGTCTCCCCTGGCTTTTTTCTCATCACTCCCCCAGTACCATCTGACTGGACAGACTCTTAATATGTCATTACTCAGGTGTTAGTAAGCAGGTCTGGGGTGATAAGCAGCTCTCCTTCTACAGGATAAAGAGTAGTTTCTTTGGGTAGGCAGCCTAGGGTACCTGTGTAAATTCTATATGGCATTAGCCAGAGAGGTGAATTTCTTCTGGATCAAAACTTTAAGGGTCAGTTAATCTAAAATGCGAGTATAGGCTCTAGCAGATAGGGCACCAGACTTGGATGTATGAGAGCTGGATTCTATCCCCGCCACTCTCTGACTTTGTGACCATAGACAAGTCACTTTACCTCTCTCAATTGCTCTTATGTGTAAAAGAGGCTAATGATATTTGCTTTCTTTTCTTTGTAAAGGGATTTGAGACCTACAGTGAAGAGCCACATAAGAGATGGATATTTTTATGGATAATTATTAGTGAATTACCTCACCTCTTGAAATCACAGCACTTCCAGGAGTGGCTCAGTGATTTGGGGTAATTCTTCAAGAATCTGGTCACTCCTTGAAGCCTATTTAGTGAGTCCATCTGCCTGCTCTGTTAATATGTATAGAGTTCTATGGTTTTACCAAGTAATGGAGTAAAATTTGGTGAGTAACTAGAAAGGCTGCTGTCTTGAAGCTCATACTGGAGAGCCAGGTCATGCAATATAATCAGGCCACACAGAGATCATTGCATGATGGAGGCCTAAATCTTCATTCAGGTGCAAACATTCCTGCTGAAGTCAATGGAAGTTGTGTATGCGTATCTGGGGCCAGAATCTGACTAAACCCAAATAAGTGCTTTCAGCTCACGTATTGCCAAATGTTTGTTATTATTTCTGAATGAGAGATCTTTTAAAAAAAAATCTCTATTCTGACACTTTTTTGGCCTTGATAGCTAACATATCCTATTTTATTATTCTAGCCTGTTTGAACTGCTGCAGTTATGGTGATGTCACAATTTCCATTAAAACCTCTATGTTCAGGAGTTTATTACTCAGCTGTAAAAATTCACTCTCCGCTGAAAATTGGCGTAGGAAAATGGAATCATCTCAGCTATTAAGAAATAGCAGGTGCATAAAGTCACAGGTTTGAGGTGCTGTTCCCCATATGCCAGTATTTCCAAAATAGCTCTTATTTTTTTGTTGGTAAAAAGTTATTTTGGCTGTTAGTCCTTGTGAGCAGGTGTTATTAGGTGAAGGTGAGGACGGTTACAACTGGTGAGTTAGTTCAATCCCAAGAGGCCACTTGCATGCACAAATCTTCCCATCAACAAGAAAATCCAAACCAATTTGCTGTGATTTGAGCATCTTTTGGCATTTCATTGCAAGACATGTTAGTATAATCCGTCTAACTTCTGTGACATGTTATTCATCAGTTTATTGGTATTTATCATTTTCAGTGTATTAGAACATGACGAGTGACAGGAAAAAACTTGAAGCTCTTTATTCAGCCAACCACAAGCATCAAATAATCCAAGTGGGATGACTTGCTGCTTGAAATGAAGCATGTGCTTTAGTATCTTGCTGAATCAGGACAAGGATAACATATGACAAGTGTTCTTTTGCTTTTCAATTGTAGTTTATTTTTGTTTATAATGGAACAGGTGGCACATTGGACTATATTTTGTAGGAAAATTAGTTTTGACCCCTCACTACAGCAATTAAGTCAAGCGTGCAAAGAGATTGCCAGTATCGATTATAAAATGGGTTATTTAGTTAGGTGCTACTGGAGTTCCTTATCAGCTTGGACAGCATAAATCAATGGTTTTTAATTTTCACCTCTCAGATTTCAAACTGCCACTTTGCATTTGTAGTCAAATATACCAAGATATGAGTACTCTAATCCCACCCTTCAGAGCATAAGGTGAGCAGTGCAGGAGTCAGGAGGTATTTTACCGCACATATATATCTTAGTGCACTCTGATGGATGAGGGGGGTTCACAGGCAGGGCCACCCAGAGGAGGGGGCAAGCGGGTCAATTTGCCCCAGACCCCACAGGGGTCCCGCAAGCCCTGGCCTGGCGGCGATTCAGGTCTTCGGTGGCATTTCGGTGGCAGGGACCCTTCAGTGCTGCTGAAGATGCAGAGCGACTGAAGGGCCCCCCGCCACCGAAATGCCGCCGAAGATCCGGACCGCCGCTGGGTGAGTACAAGCACCGCAGCTCCCCCGCCTTGCCCTAGGCCCCCTGAATCCTCTGGGTGGCCCTGGTCACAGGATTCTCTGACACAAGGTTTGGCCCACTGCTGGAGGCAGGATGCTGACTTGATGGAGTCACTAGCCCAACGGAATAGGGAAAATCCTATGTTCCCAAGTGCCCCACTTTTTTATTTTGAGGAAACCATTTGAGCATGAGGGAACTGCTTCTCTCCATGCTGCTGAGAAGATATTGGTGCTTCTCTCCAATGTCAGCTGAGGAATCAGCAGTCGTGGTTTTCAATGTAGTTAATGGTGCAGCCTGGGGACAGATGTTTTTACCTTGCAGCAGCATTTCTACAATGCAGTGTCCAGTTTCACTCTTTATCTCTTTCTGTATAATCAGATCATTGCCCTGTAGAAACTGTATTCTCACGGTGTTGCACTGTAATTTCCCTCAGCACTCACATTTTCACTGAAAGATCGTGCTCTCACTCCTTCTCTGCTACCTGGGCTGTCAGAGAGCAGCTCCGATGATCTCTCAGCAGTGCCAGTTCCAAAGGGAGTTTTCTCATGCTCGGTGACCTAACAATATAAATGGAATTGTAGGCAAAGTTATTTGGTCATCTAAGTGCAGTTCTTCATGGACAGTAGTTCACATTACAAAAGCCATCATCCCAACTGGCCCTAATTGGACTCATGCTAGTCTTGGAAGATGATTGAATGTACATGGAGACTGAACTGCAATCTCTTTCCTGGAAATACTCCTCTAGGTCTGATTTAAGAGATATTAGTGGAGAAGGGAAGGGGATGTTTGCACTGCCACTGCCTGTGCTGAACCTGTTCTGCAGAAAAAGTATTTTCTCATCTGTAGAGCCATTAATCTAGAAGCATTCTCAACAGCTACAAAATAAGATACTATTGTTAGAAGATTTTATTTAAGAAAAATTTTATTTAAGAAAAAAAATTTTATTTAAGAAAAAAAATTTTATTTAAGAAAAATATACCAAAGAGAGAGAGAGAGACCCTGGCAATGGGTCACTGATTACAGCATGAGAGGGCAAACTTTGTGGCCCGAGGGCCACATCGGGGTGCAAAACTGTATGGGGGGGCCAGGTAGGGAAGGCTGTGCCTCCCCAAACAGCCTGGCCCCTACCACCTATCTGCCCCCCTATCACTTCCTGCCCCCCGACTGCCCTCCTCAGAACCCCTGACTCATCCAACCTCCCCTGCTCCCTGTCCCCTGACTGCCCTGACCCCTATCCACACTCTTGCCCCCTGACAGGCCCCCCTGAGGCCCCACCCCCTATTCAATCCCCCCTGTTCCCCATCCCCTGCCCCTCCTGAACCTCTGCCCCATCCAACTGCCCCCTGGTCCCTGTCCCCTGGCTGCCCCCCAGGACCCTCTGCCCCATATCCAACCCCCCGGCCCCCTTACCATGCCGCTCAGAGCAGCATGTCTGGAGCCATGCCTCCTGGCCGCAGCCAAACACGCTGCCCTGCATGAGTGCACAGCCCTGCCACCCAGAGTGCTGCCCGTGTGGCTGCAGGGGAGAGGAGACAGCAGGGGAGTGGTCAGGGACTAGCCTCCCATGCTGGGAGCTCAGGGGCTGGGAAGGATGGTCCCATGGGCCGGATGTAGCCCACGGGCCATAGTTTGCCCACCTCTGAATTAGAGAGAATACCTTCACTAGCCTTAGATCTATTTGCTGCTCTTTAAACTGGTCAGTACTTGAGGGAAACACAGTAGTAGTAGACAAGTCTTCTGTTTAGTTGATATGGTTAAGATGTCCAGATTTAAACTTTTCACGACATCCAAAGTTCTATTTCAAGAACTAGTATTGCACCGAACTCATGATTTGAGACGGAACATTCCTTTGGAACTTTGTACGTGTACTAGGAGAGCTAAGCAATATAATAGGTCTAATAAATCCCAGGAGAATGTTTGCTGAGAGTCTGTTCAATAGCCAGAAGACATTGGAAATCTATGGCATCAAATGGCCTAACTGCTGTAGGCTGGCATAGGAATCAGAATGTGCTGGCAAGTCTGGACACTAACAGTTTACATAATCAAACAGTGGGAATATTTAAAGATATGGTCATCCTTCTGGGAAGCCTGATTAGTACCTTCTTGAATTTTGTTCCCAGGCAAGATACTAGATATAAACTTCAGCATCATCAGATTGTTTGTCCACAGAATGGGTTCAACGCAAGCATGCAGCAACAGTGAAAGCTTCCCCAACTCTGTCCTTGTGACTCAACCCTGAGCTGAGCGGATACTTTAGATTTCTATTTACCCATTGTCCCTGCCAGTGAGACTTCTAACAAAGGAGGTCAGTGTGAGAGTTTTGTGACATGATCACTTACACAGTAAGAGCTGGCCTAAACGAGACCAGTCTGACACTACCACCACAGACCAAAGAGACATCTAATGGTAAATCTGCTATTCAAAGTGGACCTGACTAACAGGGGATATGAGACAAAAGGCTTCAAATCTCATAACCAATTCTGAGCTGTTCCACACTGTGGGCCTTTTTTTCTCCTAAACAGTTATGGATGTTTTGTAGCATATCTAGATATTTTGGAAATAATCCTTCAAACCAGCAAAAATAGACAGCTACAGTCACATAGGATCCCGCTTGCCCAGTATTGGCAAGGGAGAGAACCGTTCCCAGTTCCCTGTGTGCTATCCCATCCCAGTTCTGCAATGTGCAGCAAGGACCTAAGTTCACTACTTGCCCTAGTGCAGTGGTGGGCAACCTGCGGCCCACGCCACTTCCCACAGCTCCCATTGGCCAGGAACGGTGGAACTGCGGACTCTGGGAGCTGCAGGTGGCCATGCCTGTGGATGGCCAATGTAAACAAACTGTCTCGTGGCCGGCCAACGGATTACCCACTGCCCTAGTGTCTTCCACTCCTCAGTAAATTGTGCTTTTAAACTTTTACTTATCCGCTCCCAGCAACTCTGGATCATGAAATGGCTGCTGGGGAGCACAATCTGCCTAGTGTGCCAGCACGGCAGCCATGTCAAATGGGGTGAGTCAGCCATAGCCTCAGTGGTCAGCAGAGTTGTATCTCAGAGGTAGCAGTGACAAACACTGCATAGGCTAGCTAAATTTAAGACTATAAGACCTTAAAAAATGGCCATATGGGCTAGACCAACAGTCCATCTAGCCCAGGGGTCTCAAACTCAAATGATCATGAGGGCTAGTTCATTGGCCCAAATGCCGCATCACTGACACCCCGCCCCTCGCTGCCTCCGGCCCTGCCCCCACTCCACCCTTTCCATGAGGCACCGCCTCTTCCCACCCCTTCCCTGACCCCATTCCAACCCCTTCCCTGAAGTCCCCACCCCAACTCCACCCCCAGAAGGTGCATGAGGTGTGGTGGGGGCTCAGGACAGGGAGTTGAGGTTGAGCAGGGGGTTGGGGTGCAGGCAGGGGGCTCAGGGTGCAGAAGGGGTGTGGGATGCGGCAGGGTTGAGGTGTGGGGTGCAGCGGGGGGCTCAGGGCAGGCAGTTGGGGTGCAGGAGGGGCTTGAGGTTCAGGCAGGGGGCTCAGGGCAGGGAGTTGGGGTGCAGAGGGTTGGGGTGCAGGCAGGGGCTCAGAGCAGGGGACTGGGGTGCAGTAGGGGTGTGGGATGCAGCAGAGAGCTCAGGGCAGGGGGTTGAGGTGCAGGCAGGGGGCTCGGGAGGGGACCTATCCTCCATGAACCTATCTAATTCTTTTTTTAACCCAGTTTAGCCTTCACAGCATCCTCTGACAAGGAGTTCCACAGGTTGACTGTGCATTGTATGAAGAAGTGCTTCCTTTTGTTTGTTTTAAACCTGCAGCCTATTAATTTCATTGGGTGACCCCTGGTTCTTGGATTATGTGAAGTAGTGTAATGGGGTGGCACTCACCTCTCATGAGCACCCCCTAGCCAGGCATGCATCTGCTCCTCTCTCAGTCTGTGGTGATCCCTGTTGGTGGTTTCTCAGGCAGTTTCAGTGACTCAGCCCTCCAGCCAAGTCACACACATAGTTTGAGGGCTTTCAACAAAACAAAACCTCTTCTGAGATAAACATTAAAGTCTTGGTCCGCAGTCTTTAAATAGTCCGGGTGCTGGTATTGAGCCATATCTCCTTCCCCCCACCCCTTGGCTTCCTCTCTGGAGGCAAATCCCCTTTCTAGCCCGAGCTCTCCAGCTGAGATGCTAAATAGGTTAGGTCCCCTTCCTGGGTTATATCACTGTTCCATGTTCAGTAAATTGCTGACTCTCTACAGTCCTCTCTCTGGGATTAGGTTCAACTCTCTTCTCAGGGAGTAGTCTATTCCACCTGTGGCTGGTAGTGGGATACTGGCCCACCCACTATTCCAGGTCATGACCCAGGGACCCTATGAATAGCAGCAATGGACCACAGCTTACTTTTCAGCTGCTCACAATGCTGCTATGATTCCCTGGCTACTTTCCTGTTGTCTCAGGAACTTTACCAATGCTTCACCCTTTACTGTAGGGCTGAAGTTTTGTATTCAACCCCAGCAGCCAGCCAAGAGCTCCTTCTTGCTCTCCCAGTCCCTGCCAGGAACTGCTCTGTCTGTGGTCCTGCAGCTCCCTCAGCTACTCACACTCCTCCAGCTCCAGACAGCAACTTCCTGACTCTAGCTCCTTTTATACCGGCCTGCAACCCTCTTACTGGCTAGCCCATTGCAGTCTCCCCGATTGACCATGTCCCATGCAGCCAGTCTGTGCAGCTTGGAGGACTCCTCTACTACTTTTTTCCTGGGACACGTGTGGCAGGACTCTGAAGTCTCTAGCAGAAGGGCCTCTTGGGCCTAGTCTACCCCGTCACAAGGAGTAAATAACACTTATTTTTTTGTCTACATCCTTCATGATTTTATAGAACTCTGTCATATCTGCCTTAGTAATCTCTTTTCCAAGCTGAATAGTCCTAGTCTTTTTAATCTGTTTTATACCATTAATCATTTTTGTTTCCCTTCTCTGTACCTTTTCCATTTCTTATTTCATATCATCTTTTTTGAGATGAGGCAAGCAGTAGTGCATGCAGTATTCAGAATGTGAGCAAAGCATGGATTTATATAGAGGCATTATGATATTTACCATCTTATTATCTCTTTCCTAATGGTTCCAAATGGTTCTGTTAGCTTTTTTGACGGTCGCTGCACATTGAGTAAATGGTTTCAGAGAACTATCCACAATGACTTCAAAGATCTGTTTCTTGACTAGGAACAGTTAATATAGACCCCATCATATATAGTTGGGATTATGTTTTCCAATATGGATTACTTTGCATTTATCAACATTGAATTTCATCTGCCATTTTGTTGCTGAGTCATCTAGTTTTATGAGACCCCTTTGTAACTCTTTGCAGTCATTTTGAGATTTAACTATCTTGAGTAATTTTGTATCATCCGCAAACTTTGCCACCTCACTGTATATTCCTTTTTCCATATGATTTACGAATGTGTTGAACAGCACTGGTCCCAGTACACATCCCAAGGAGACACCACTATTTACCTTTCCTCTCTTCTGAAAACTGACTATTGATTCCTATCCTTTGTTTCCTGTCTTTTAACTAGGTACTGATCCATGAGAGGACCTTCCCTCTGATCTCATGGCTGCTTAGTTTCCTTAAGAGTCCTTTGAGTGGGACCTTGTCAAAGGCTTTCTGAAAGTCCAAGTACACTATATACACTGGATTACCCTTATCCCCATGTTTGTTGACCCCCTAAAAGAATTCTAATAGATTGGAGAGGCATGATTTCCCTTCACAAAAGCTGTGTTGATTCTTTCCTAACAAATCATGTTCATCTTTGCATCTGATAATTTTATTCTTTACTACTGATGATTCTATTCTTTACTGTTTTAACCAATTTGCTGGTACTGGAGTTAGGCTTACCAGATCGCCTCTGGAGCCTTTTAAAAAATGGGATTCACATTAGCTATTCTCCAGTCATCTGGTACAGCAGCTGATTTAAGTGATAAGTTACATACCACAGTTAGTAGATCTGCAATTTCTTATTTGAGTTCATTTTGAACTCTTGGATGAATATCATCTAGTCCTGCTTAATTTATTAGTTTGTTCCAAAACCTCCGCTATTGACACCTCAATCCAGAACTGTTCCTCAGATTTGTCACCTAAAAAGAATGGCTCAGGTGTGAAAAACTCAGCCTCAAAGCCTCATTTAGCTTCTTCACAATAGCCTTGTCTTCCTTGCATGATCCTTTGGCATCTCGATCATCCAGTGGCCTCACTGATTGTTTGGCAGGCTTCCTGCATCTGGTGTACTTAAAATTTTGTTGCTATTAGTTTTTGAGTCTTTTGCTAGTAGTTCTTCAAATTCTTTTTGGCCTGCCTTATTGTACTTTTATACTTGACTTTCCAGAATTTATATTTCTTTCTATTTTCCTCAAGAAGATTTGACTTATAATTTTTAAAGGAAGCCTTTTTACCTTTACTTGCCTCTTTTACTTTGTTATTTAGCCATGGTGACACTTTTTTGGTCATCTTACTTTTTTTTTTTTTTTAATTTAAGGTATATATTAAACTTGAACCTCTATTGTGGTGTTTTTAAAAATTTTCCATGCAGCTTGCAGGCATTTCATTCTTGTAACTGTTTTTTTTTTTTAATGTCTGTTTAACTAGCTTCTTCATTTTTGTATAGTTCCCTGTTCTGTGGTGGGTTTCTTTGTTATTCCCTCTCCCACCAAGGATGTTAAATTTAATTATATTGTGGTCGCTATTACTGAGTGGTTCAGCTATATTTACCTCTTGGACCAGATCCGGTGCTCCACTTAGGACTAAATTGAGAATTGCCTCTCCCCTTGTGGATTCCAGGACTAGGTACTCCAAGAGTCTTTAATGGTGTCTAGAAACTTTTTCTCTGCATCTCGTCCTGAGGTGACATGCTCCCAGTCAATATGGGGATAGTTGAAATCCCTCTTTGTTATTGAGTTTTCTATTTTTATAGCCTCTCTAATCTCTGTGAGCATTTCACAGTCACTAACACCATCCTGATCAGGTGGTTGGTAGTATATTCATACTGCTATGTTCTTATTCAAGCATGGAATTTCTATCCGTAGAGATTCTATGCTACAGTTTGACTCAGTTAAGATTTTTACTGTATTTCATTCTATGCTTTCTTTCATATAAAGTGCATCTTCCCCATTAGCTCCATCTATTCCGTCATTCCTATGTTTTGTATTGTTTTGTATTACCATGTCTCATTGATTATCCTCATTCCACCAGTTTCTGTGATGCCTGTTATATCAATATCATCATTTAATATGAGGCACTCAAGTTCACTCATTGTATTTAGGCTTCTAGCATTTGTAAATAAGCACTTATAAAATTTGTCACTTTTTAGTCATCTGTCTTCATGTTATGTAATTGAATGGAACTCTCTTTCATTGACTTTCTCTTCAGTTCCTACCTGTGCTTTTCTCAACTTCTATTATCTTCTCTTTACTAGCATATAGAGAATCCCTGTTAATAGATCCTCACCTAAGAAATGTCTGCGTCTGAACCGTGTGTTCCTCTGTACCTCTTGGCTTTCTTCCTGCCCTTAGCGTAAAAATTCCTCTATGATTTCTTTAATTTTACATACCAGCAATCTGGTTCTAGTATGGTTGAGGTGGAGTCCATCCTTCCTCTATAGGCTCCCCCTTCTCCAAAAAAGTTCCCCAGTTCCTAATAAACCTAAATCCCTCCTTCCTACACCATCATCTCATCCACACATTGAGATCTGCAGTTCTGCCAATTTAACTGGTCCAGCGTGTGGATCTGGAAGCATTTCCAAGAATGCTACCATGGAGGTCCTGGACTTTAATCTCTTGCCTAGCAGCCTAAATTTGGCCTCCAGGACCTCTCTCCTACCTTTCCCTATATATCATTGGTACCTACCACTGGCTCCTCCCAAGCACTGCAGATAACTCTGAGTACAATTCTTGAGAAATCTGCAGTCTTTGCACCCAGCGGGTAATTGACCATGTGATTCTCCCAGTCATCACAAACCCAGTTATCCATATTTCTAATGATCGAATCCCCCATTACTATTACCTTTTTCTTCCTAATAACTGGAATTCCCTCCCCCAAGGAGGTATCCTCATTGTGAGAGGATACCACGGCATCATCTGGAAGGAGGGTCCCAACTATGGGATCGTTTCCCTTCATTCCAGTTTGATGATGTCCTTCCCAAGACTTGTGTCCTCCTCAGCGGCACAAAGGCTGTCAGACTGGGGGTGGGACCGCACTATGTCCCAGAAAGTCTCATCTTGTACCTCTCTCTCTCCCTTAGCTCCTCCAGTTCAGCTACTCTGGTCTCAAGAGCCCACACTTGGTCTCTGAGGGCCAGGAACTCCTTGCACTGAATGCACACATACGCCACATGGCCACAAGGCAAGTAATCATACATGCTGCAGTTAGGGTTAGGCTGTCCCCCAACTCTGCTGCTGGACTTCTGCCTGTATTATTTTTACTCCTACAAATTTTTTAGGGGGACATGTTTGAGAGTTTTTTTGGGGCGGAAGGAAAGATTGTTTATTGCCTTAATGTTAGGTGTATCCGGTTCTCATGCTTCCTCTCTAAACTCCCTCACAAAAAACTCTTCTGTTTGGTAGCTTCTCTGGTTGCTTAGGACAGTGGTCTCCAAACTTTTTGACCGCGCACCCCTATCAGTCAAAGATTTTTGAGCACACACCCCCTACCGCGCCAAAGCAAAACAAAAAAAACTCTTGGACTCCTGCCCGAACTGCCGAAGCAAAAAAAAAAAAAAAAAAATGCTCCTCCTGCTGCACACCCCAAGGATCCTCTTGCGCGCCCCACTTTGGAGATCACTGGCTTAGGAGCTAGCTTTTTAAACCCCTGTTCTCCCTCAGTAGCCTTGCCCCTGGTTAATGGATCCTACAGGGATAGGGGATCAAAGCTTCATCAAGAAGCCGTCAGCCTTGCTCAGAAGGCTGCTATGCACAGGCACTGCCCCCCAAACAGGCCACACTATATGCTAAAATCAAACAGCGAGCACACAACAAATAAACTTACTTACCTCAAAGGTCCTGAAGTCATTCTTCCCTCACCTGGCAAACTGTCTCGCAAAGTGCCCCAGCTTGCCACTCTTGTTCACTAACTCCGCTGGTCACTTACAAGCTGGCTTTTTAAAGTTAAACAGGGAGCTACTCTGGGGAACTCTGACTGCTGTTGTTTCATCTGCCTGGCTGTTTCAGTCCCCAGGCCTTGACAACAGTAGGTTCCTCTCCCATGACATTTCCCATTGTTACTAGAACTGGCTCAGCTCCACCAACAGATGACGGAGCACTACCAGCACTTTAGCCACTGTGTTGTCCAGATCTGTTCTGAGCAGGACTAGCTGACATCATGGTACAAACACCAGTGCCTTGTCTATGCTAGCATTCCCATCTCTTCGCTCACTGCCTTGAGATCTGAGCTGGTACTAGCACCAAAAGGAAGCTTTAGAGGGAAAGTGCAGCATAGACACTCCGAGCGAAGGGCTTATTTTATTTTTATTATATATAACATAAATTAAATTGTGTTGTTGTGTCATCATGTTCTTATTGCTGCCCTGTCTCCATTTTTAAGTAACTGGAGAAGCAAATTCAGATTTAGTCTTCCTTTTGGCATGGGAATCCTGAAAGAGCAGCATAGGAAGTGGTCTCTGCCAAGCAAGGAGCAACCCCGGTAAGATTTTCAAGGGTATCCAAGTGACATAGTAGCCCAGATCTCATTTTCAAAAGAGACTTTGGCTCTTAACACCTAAATCACTTCGGCATCCTTGAAAATGTTACCCAATATGTCTGTGTGGACTTGAATAAGGAGGCTGGATAGGACTACAGGAGGGATGGGCAAACTTTTTGGCCTGAGGGCCACATCAGGTTTCAGAAATTATATGGAGGACCAGTTACGGGAGGCTGTGCCTTTCCAAACAGCCAGGCATGGCCCGGCCCCTGTCCCCATCTGACCCCCGCTGCCTCTCACCCCATGATGGCCCCCCCATGGCCAGTGCCCCATCCACCTCCCCGTCTGTCCCCTGACCACCCCCAAACCTCCCACCCCCTGCTGTCCCATCCAACCCCCCTCCTTCCTGACTGCCCCCTGGGACCTCTGCCTCATCCAACCACCTCTTTTTTCCCTGACTTCCCCCAGACCTCCCGCCCCTAACTGCCCCCAGCTGCCCCATCCAACCACCTCTTCTCCCTGACTGCCTCCACCCAGGACCCCTGCCTCATCCAACCACCCCTTCTCCCTGACCGCCCCAGGAACCCCCACCCCCATTCAACCCCCCTGTTCCCTGCCCTCTGACTGCCCCCACCCCTATCCACACCCCCGGCCTCTGACCACTCCCCTGCCCTCTATCCAAACCCTTGCTCCGTGCCCCCTTACTGCACTGCCTGGAGCACTAGTGGCTGGCAGTGCTACAGCCGCGCCGTCCAGCTGGAGCCAGCCACGCACCGTGCAGCACAAAGCACAGCGTCAGGCCGGACTCTGCAGCTGTGCTACCCCAAGAGCTTGCAGCCCCGCTGCCTAGAGCACTGCGCCAGCAGCGCAGTGAGCTGAGACTGCGGGGGAGCGGAATAGCAGGGGAGGGGCCGGGGGTAGGCTCCTCGGGCAGAAACTCAGGGACCGGGCAGAACGGTCCTGTGGGCTGGATATGGCCCATGGCCCATAGTTTGCCCACCTGTGGACTACAACCATCGTTCTCACACATGGGGTCACCAAATATACAGAGTTAACTCTGCTTCTTACAGCTGAGGAATGCACTCAGGTAACAGGCACTTTACAAAATAAGTATATGAGATTTCTCTGACCAGTGAAGAAAGCCACACAACCAGACAGAACCAGGACACAAGGGATTTGAAATCTGATTGGATGGTGCATCCACACTCTGAACACAGACAAACTTTTCTCAAATCAGGGACTTAAACTAAGATTTCAAAAGCTTCCTGCAGCTTAGATCCCCATGATTCAACTAAAACAAGTCAAAGCTTTGCAGAGTCATTGAGGGAAAGAGGTAGACAGGTTTTGCCAACTAGCATTTTCATCCTGTCCCAACTAGAAGACACTAATTCCTAACACCAGTTAACCCACATCCCTAATACAGCCTGATAGGGAACTCCTTAATTCGCCACAGCTGGCCCAGCCCTCCTACCCTCACAATCCTTGTAATTAGGACATGCAGCTGTGGTCTCTCCTCTGCTTGGGGAGTGAGAGTTAACCCTCTCCCTGCCAACATTTGATGGATTCTGTACATCTTGGTGCAGCTCAAAGGGAATTTTCCAGTGATAGGTAGTGTTTGGTGATTACAAAGTATGGCGGTCAGTGTTAGACCACTGACTCACTGTGGGACCCAGGGAAAATTGTGTGCTGTCTCAGTGATATTCACTGTTGCAGCAGAGCGTATAATGTGGTGTTAGTGGAGTGGCCAAGTAGGCACCCTCTGCAAGACCTTCATTGGCCTTGAATATGTCAGGAAGGGTAGCGCCTGCCTTCACCAACATAAAACATAGTCATGAGGCTCCAGTAGCTCATGGATGGGGAATGGAAAGTGGCCACCATTGCAATCTACAGGCCCAACCCAGTGCCCATGGGAGTCAAATGAAGAACTCCTCTTGCCAAGAATGGGCATTGGATTGGGTCCTATGAGAAGAAAAAACACCCATGTGCAAATTGTACTGCAGCCTCGTGTCCTGCCCATGTGTTGCAGAGGACTTGCATGCGACCTAACCCAAGGAAGATCTGTGGCTTTCTGAAGTGGGTGGCGAGAGTGGAATTCTCACTCTCCATATGTAAGTTCACTGATCTGTAAAATGGGGATAATATAGATATTTCACAAGGCAACTGAGGAGCTTAATTACTTAATTCACGTGAAAAACATTGAGAGTCCTCAGTCAAAATGTGCTATTAAAAACATTTTGTATTGTTCCAAGTGTGTGTAAGTGAAAGTGGCTACTCAGGAGAGAAGAGCTTCTTGAAGTCTCTTAATTAACAACAATTTGGGTTCCATGGCACTTCTCCTTCCTCTTACCAATTTGTTGCCAAGATTCTCTCATTCCTGTGGAATTCCATAATTCTAGAAAATAAATGCTGATGACTGTTGAAGTATCTTTAGTCACTTGATGACTGAAGCAGTTAGAACCTTTCAGTCACTTGTTGAGATAATTTTCATTTTCAAAATGTGCAGAATTAACCACAAAGACAAAGCTCCCAATTCTTCAGTCACCAAATTTATGCCATGTGCTATTACACTAATGTAGCTCCTCCTGGGTTAAACTGGTGTAAAATGAGGGGAGAATCAGGTCCATCAGCTAAGTATAGATAGCGATCCCCAACTGAGATTAGGGCTCATTGTGTGGGGCATTGTGGAAACACACGGTACAGACTGTGCCACCCCAAAAAGCTTCCAGTGCAATTGGACAAGACAAAGGATGAGAAGGAAACTGAGGCAGAGAGAGTTGCAATGACTTTCCCACAGTCACAGAGCAAGTCACTGGTAAAGTCAGAAACAGAATGCAAGTTATTCTGTCTCCCAATCCAGTGCCCTATCTACTAGACCCTTCATCAGTTGTGTAAGTTGGTCACTTTTGCCTCTGGTGTGGCTAACGGAGATTGCAAAGTGTGACACCACTGGCCTGTTGTTTGCACCTAATTTTCACTTGCATATCCAAAGCCACTGTCCTAGGATGCAATGATAGATTCAAATTATGCAGAGATCCATGTTTGAGTCACCCTTATTCCACTATCCTTTATTATTTGAGCAACACATCAGCTGGACAGAAATCCTGAATAGCTGAGGTTCTGAAAGATTAGTGGATTCATTTTACAAACTCACTAAATCTCAGTTTCTAGCATCTATTTATGTAAAGGATTTTTTAATTCATTTTTTTGGCCCTCATTAAAAGTTTCTGATTGACAGCACTGAAAAAATATAGCCACAGAACAGGTCTGATTCTGGTTGCACATCAGTGTAAATTAGGAGTAACTCCACTGAATCAGTGAAGTTACAATATCAGGGGGTAGCCGTGTTAGTCTGTATCCACAAAAACAAGGAGGAGTCCAGTGGCACTTTAAAGACTAACAGATGTATTTGGGCATAAGCTTTTGTGGGTAAAAAACATGTGCCCAAATACATCTGTTAGTCTTTAAGGTGCCACTAGACTCCTTGTTGTTTTTGACATTACAATAGTGTGAGAGGAGAACCAGGCCTAATAATTACAAGTGCAAATTCCTTACGTTACCCTGGCAAATGTGTCCTACCCATACTTCGGGTAGGAACAACTGTCCATGCTGTGGTCCTGTCTGCAGAACTGCCATGTCGCAAAACCCAGAGAAAAATCTGTTTTTTATATTGTAAAGCTCCTATCAATGAGTTACTTTCTGTTGTGCCCCAGGGTATTAAAGAGAATGAATACTTGTTATCACGTAACTCCTGTGTAGGCGATTATGGGTTTCCTGCTGTTCTGAAGCTTCAGAATGGCAAATTGGGCTTCCTTTAGTTTTGATTTGCCGGTTGAAGAAAGTGGAGATCCCATGCAGGTGAAAGACAACACTGGGTATTTGCTATTTATCAGGAAATGGTTAAATCACAGCCATTTTCCCAGGATCTGTGCACTTCTTATTGTTTGACTTTAAAACTCAGGACACTATGTTTATTGTCTCATCAAACAGCCTGCAAATGAACGTTTACATTTTTATTGGTGTTCTTTTCCTTTCCCTGCTTTCAATATTGTCCATCCAAATAGTTGTGGACACCAAAAAATGTTCCTTTTTGCGGGTCACTCTTCAGCACTTCGCTTGGAAGCTCTAACCACTCCATGACTGTGGTAGGGTATCCAATAAGAAAGCAATCATTGCTTAGTGGCCAGGCTAGGATGAGTGAATTGCAGCGAACTCAGTACTTTCCCCACCAGTGGGATAACCTGATCCATCGTGCCATCTTTAGGCTTACAATCAAGAGGCCTCTGTATTAATGATCCATATATTGCTTTCACAAAGTATGCAGCCCTTCTCCTAATGAAAAGACTCTATTCAAGTTCCTTGCTGCTATTTTTAGCCTGCTTCTGTTCAGCTCACTCTTAGAAGAACCTTTAGCACAATACTATATTTCTTTCTTTCTTCTTTTGCAGGCGCTGAGTAGCAGTCTGTATAAGAGCGCATCTCCCTATGGCTCCCTTAATAACATAGTGGATGGGTTAAGCTCGCTCACTGAGCATTTCTCTGACCTATCCCTCTCCTCGGAAGCCAGAAAACCCAGCAAGAGGCCACCTCCTAACTACCTATGTCACCTCTGTTTTAACAAGGGACACTACATCAAAGATTGTCCACAGGTAAGTGATGTGTGATGGTCTGTAAGAGTTTTCACCACGCCACTTGTCTAACGAGACAATTTCCTGAACTTGACTCACTTTTCTTTTTCAGAGCAGCTTTGCAGAAATGTCTTGACAGTTTACCAGGGCAGGCCAAGTTCTTTTGATCCACCTGTTATCATGGGGCCTGTTACCATGACATTTTACTTGTGTGTCGGCTCCACCTACCCATGGATGCTGGAACTAGGGATGCAGGGGATGTCGCCTCACCCCCTGGCTCGAAGTGGTTTCCATCATATACAGGGTTTGCAGTTCGATTCAATAACTCTCAGCATCCCCACTATACAAATTGTTCCAGCACCTCTGCACCTACCCCAATGCAACCCCCAGCCCAAAAAAACACCTTACTCCAGACAAGTGAGTGGGTAGATTTTGGCAATGGTAAAGGTTGTTACTGTGTAATTTTCCATTTTGAAGATTATGCTAAATTCATTTTAAAGCTGCACATTTCTTAGTTATCTTGGATATAACATTTAATAAAAAAATATAGCAAGTAATGGAAGTACCCAGCACTAAACACTGTAAGGAAAGAGAAAATGCTATATCAGATGAAAACCTTAAGTCATTGTTGCAGGAACCCAAGTTCCAGGCATAGCTAGTGCAAAATGTCCCTTGCCTGGTATATGAGAGGTTTATGCTACTTGACTAGAGTTCATGATGGTTCTTTGCTTAGTAGACTGCTTTTGCAATAGCAAAACTGGTAACGTTATTTCCTTACAGATGTGGGGTACAGTAATGTGCACTAAAACCGTATCCTAATTTGCATTTCTCCTCTGAAGAGCCAAATCCCAGCATGCCAGGTTTTCCCATCTTCTCAGGTTTCAGCTTGGCATTACTAAGGTTTGCTGGTTCCCATAGAAGTAGAGACGGTTCAAACTTTTCCAACAAGCAATCTACTTAGAGTCCTGAGGCAAAAAAATGCTGATGGTGTTCCAAAAATACAGACATGCACATTAGTGGCATCCTCTAGACCACAGTTTTCAACTCCTGGCTTCTTAACATGTTCTCTCAGTAAAATTGACTACAGTCGATGGCAGCTAGGGGTGTCAGACATATAAAAGCCAGAATTGCAGGCAGAAGGAATGTTTGCCAGCTAAGCAAGGTCAGCATGAAATTGAGCTTTAACTGAGTGTGTTCCTGTTGCATTTGGTCACAGAAGTGTGAACCAAAGAGGGGGTTATCTCCATGAAGTTTTAGCTGCATAGCTCCTTCTGATTTTAAGGGAAGTATTAGGACAAAAACGCCCCATGCAGCTCTGCAATTGTATTTCAAAATATTGTACATTGTATTGTTTCAGAATACATCTAATGGAGCTTTGTGTTTAGGAATGAGACAAAAATTATTTAGAAATGTGTTTTAATTTTTAATTCACTCAGTCTACCATGTACTTGCAAAATACATAGAAATGATCATGTGATAACATACGTTGTTCAATACTAGGATAGAAATATACTAACTGTAACTGAATATACCCAGCAGTGGACTCCAATGCAATATTGTGTGAGATAACAGTGGAGTTCTGGGTATGTATGAGAGAAATGCAACAGGTTCCCTAACAATCAATACATATCGGGCAGTGGCTTGTGTAGGTTGTCCCCAGTGAATGTATCAGCAATATCTTGAGTGGAGATTCAGGGTTAGTTAAGGAAATTAATTAAAAAAAGAAAATCAGTTAATGCCAATTAAAGCACAGCATATGCAAAAGTTAAGGTTGCTACAGCAAGGTTTACGTGACTGCGTTGTACACTCTATCCAATTTTTGTACGCATGTTGGCCCAGATCTTCAAAGGTATTTAGGCATCTCACTCCCATTGAAATACTATTGAGGATCTGGGCTATTATGATTTAAGCAATAATATATTAAGCTATCCGTTGAACTAAAACAGGAATGGAGACTACTACCTACCATATGTGCTCTGTGGCTGAATTGTAATATTATATAAACAAATATATATATGTGCTTGTGTGTTTATGAGTATGTGTGTGCTGTATATCAGTGTATACTACTGGGGAGGTAGTATGAAATTAGGTCAGTATTGTGTGCAATATCAAAAATAAACCCTGATTCGGGAAAGCACTTAAACACAAGCACTTTACTGGGGCTCAAGCCTGCAGTTGAGTGCTTTGTTTAATAGTGATGTACTTAAACCTATGCTTAAAGTTAAGTGTGTACTTAAGTGCTTTTTAGACTCAGGATCTTATTTTCAGATGCCTTGATTCTGGAATCGGATCCACATGGGCCCATATGACACCCCACTGACTTTAGTGGGACTCATTGCAAGCTTATAGGTCCAACAGCATGGATCCAGTTGCTGGATCAGGACCCATGTTATAAAATCCCTTCATTTTACCAATCCCTCTAACTGCAACTGATTTTGTTTTTTTAAATTATTAATATACTGTGTAATAGCTGTAGGGTTTGGTGGTTAATTCCTCCGAGTGTCATCAAAAACAGAAGCTATTTTGAATATGGTACAATGATTAAAAATATTACTCCATATTTTAAATTATGTTTTAATTCAGATGGGGGAAAGATAAAATAATCAGACTTGGACAATATGTAGAGCAGTAAATCACATGGCATTTATATGCTCGTTCTTTCTTTCTTATGTAATCGCCTAACAAGAAACAGATTTTGTCATGGAGTTTATTATGAAGTTTTTCCTACATGATAAAAAAAATCACCTAACATCAAAACTTTTTAATCCTCCCTTATTCTCCTTGTTGCAAACATAACAACATACTGTTTGCTTTTCCTGCTGCCATATGAGTTGACGTTATACCATTCTGACAGAAAGGTAAGTACTTATTTCAGATCACACCTTGAGAGGTGACCCAGTCCAGAAGCATAAATCACAACAGGTAAAACCTAATTTTCTAACACCTCAGATACCTAAAGCTTCTTTTCATTTGAAATTCTATCTCAGTGCATTTGTATCAAACCTGAAATATGATGTCATAAAGCTCTGATTTTACAAAGGTTTTTGGGATCCCTAAAGATTGTTGTAAAACCATGGTTAATGTCACTTTTTTGGAGCATGTAGAAATAGGGTAATATACCTTTAAATAGTCTGTGAGCCATCTAGTGGCGCTCAGTGTATTCTGTGTTTTAGAAGCTCCCTGAAACCAGTAAGAGCAGTAGTATGTATGCAGCTAGTCACTGCAGGTTTGTGTATATTTAGTAAACACAATTATTTGGGACCCAACTGTTTCTGTGTGATTTCATCACATTGTAATTGTGCCAAGAGGACAACACTTTCAACTAATCACTTTTTTCTGTATGCTCCTACACTTGCTCTGAACTAATTTTTTTAATCCAAGTAGCCAAAACAGTTAAATTTCCACTCCAGTAAGGCAGGGCCAGCTTTAGGCCAATTCCACCAATTCCCCCGAATCAGGCCCTGTGCCTAAGAGGGCCCTGCGCCCAGTGAGAATCTCTTCCCTGGCTAGAGGCGCCTTTTTAATTTTTACTCCCCTGGCGGCGCTCTGGGTCTTCAGCGACACTTCGGCGGTGGGTCCTTCGCTTGCTCTGGGTCTTCAGCGGCACTTCGGCAGCGGGTCCTTCAGTGCCACCGAAGATCTGGAGCGAGTGAAGGACCCACCGCTGAAGTGCTGCCGAAGACTCAGAGCACCACCCGGTGAGTACAAGCCCTATGTGTTTTTTACATTTTTTTTTTTTTTTTTTAATATATATAGTCATCCCTGCCGGGACCCCGTCGAAACTGTTCCAGTTGGGCCCCGCACTTCCTAAAGCCAGCCCTGCAGTCAGGCATCTACTATTCTTTCAAATGCAAAACTCTCACTGATTTCAACAGGACTTTCAGTCATAAGAATGACTATAGGATTGAGCTAAAAGCATCACACCTCAATTTAATTTGGATCTCTGTAATTCTATCTAACAAAGGCAAACATTCAACATATTTAATTTAATTTAAAATGATAGGTAATGTAAGGAGTGAAATAATACACTTTTTTCTTTGTTCACGCATGGGCATATGCAAACATGTATTAGTTTGTGTAGAAACTTCTTGTCCTTGTCATCAAGGTCCTACACAATTCCACCCTAACCTACCTCTCAGATCTTGTCTCTGACCTCACCCTCTACATCTTCACCAAGACAGGTAATATTCAGTCTTGGAGCAGTAACAGCCATCATATAGATAACACATCATGATTTTCTAGTCAGATATCTCACAGCCCTGCAAGGCTAGAAGTGGGAGACAATACCCACTTTCCAGTAGGAAAGATCCAGAAATACTAGAACTGAAAATCAGTCTGGGGGGATGGGGATGTATAGAAAATCTATTTTAGGTCATTTTTAGAAGGTTTTATTGCTTCCTGTGTGGTGTTAGTTGTAGTCTCAATAATTTTTTTTTTAAATCTACAATATTTGTAAAATGGCATTGCTCCCCAGAGATACATGTGGCCTATACAAAACACATGATGGCATGTTGTGATATAAATACCTTATTGGCATCCATTTGGGATAACCTGGGTAACTCACTCACTGCTTCACCACTGTTGATTTATGCAGCCACCCCAAACTCAAGACAATGAAACCGTAAAATCTCTTTACCACATCACACTATCATGTATTAAATGTAGGGGTTTTGTATGTACTTTTACACACTTACACACACACGCAAAAGCATGCTATCCCAACTTCCAGGAAGTCACAAAATACTTGGGCTTCTGGATTGTTTTAATTCCTTGGTAGGAGAGGAATGAGTGGATGCAGATTCAGGATCGTCTTTCCTAGGCTATATTTATAAAATGCATAGTTCCCTTTATTGCTTTGAGCAAGGGTGGATTAACAGCAAAGGCGGCAACAAAGCTAACAGAGATACAGTCCAATCTCAGGGCTCCAGCAAAACAGGTCTGTGTTCAAAACTTCCAGCCAAACCCCTTTTCTGTCTGCTGCTTCTGCCAAGCACTGATTCCAGCTGCTAGGTCTCTGTGTTCCATCTCTACCCAAATGCCTGCAAGTCCTTTTTGTAAGGATACATCCATGGTCTGTCAGTCAAACATCATCCCACATTTATGGCCTCAGCCATGTGGTTTTGAATGCTGGCCAAAGAGTTCTTCTGACCCCTTAGTCACCTCATTTGCAAGCTGTCTAGAATGGTCTTGTCAACAAAGAGGGAACCATTTGAACTCGTTTGAACTGGAAAGGAACTCGTATCATGGAGACACTACATAAGAGACCCTGGAAAATATAGGTGGTGGTCTTAATTCCGTACTCAGGTACCGTAAACACTGAATCATTAATCCCACTCAAGGAGAGTTGGAAGATATATAAACTTGTGTTTGAATATCTTCTACCACTTTGTCTATATTTTTGTGAATATATATGTACGTATACATAGATGATAGGTATATAAATGCAGAGGTGTATATTTATGTAAATATATACACACATGTACCAGTATAGACACAGGCGTAGTGGATAATGACACTTGCCTTCCTTTGCAAAGCATTTTGAGATCTATGGATGAAAATCAGTATATCGGCCTGATTCAAAGTCATTGCAACTAATAACAGGAGTATTTCCATGGGTTTTGAATCAGACCCTATACAAGCGATATACATATTCAGGTCAATGAGAGTGACACTCAGTATATCTGGATTGAGATGCCTAATTTCAGCCACTCAGGTTTAAATATTTTTTCTGTATGGACTGACCCAGATATAGATCACATCATTTGTAAACTGAGCTTAATCCCATGTTCTCAGTCCATTACTTAGTCCACAAGCCCATGCTGCCTCATGCTATTGAGCTGTCTCTCCTTGTGATCAGAGATCATGCTGGCTGCTCTACAGCAGAGTTGAGTGAGGAGGCAGCCCTCTGGTTGGGAGCTTGTAGTGACCCTAGGACCGTAAGTCGTAACCTAAGTGGTACTGCTCCCTACAACAGTCAACTGATCTGGAGCATGCCAAGATTCAAAGGACGTGTGGCTTTTGTTTTTTAACAGACACTGACGGGCAGCCCTGGCTAGCTGTGATGGGGATGGTGAAGAATCTAATCTTTACAAAAAAGTGACAGGCTTTCAACCTAAGTAATTCTTAAGCTCTTCATAAAAAGAAGAGAAACGTACTTTTGTTTTTAAGTGAAAGATGAGATCCTCCTTTACCTTTATAGTTCCCCAGAATCAGGTCAGGAGGTCAGAGACTGTGTGAGACCTTAAAACCAGCTCTAGGTCATGGAAACATCAGCTAATTTAAGGCTACAATCACCCACACATACCCTGAAGAAATCCTAAACAATTACATGGAGTCAAAGAATCACAGATTTTTAAGGCCAGAGGGAACCATCATGATCACCTAGTCTGACCTCCTGCACACTGCAGGCCACAAAACCTGACCCACCCATTCCAGTAATAGACTCCTAACCTCTGGCCAAGTTACTGATGTACATGTTGGCAATGCACGGGGGTATTTTTAGGGATGATCATAGAAGGATCTCCTTTTGACTTGGTAATATATGTGTGGCTTACAAACAAATGCACACGTTCTTTCTGGCAAATCAGGGAGTGCAGCTCTGGGACTGTTATTCAGTCACGGGATTTGGGGATCAAGTACATTATCCCCACGATTCTGCTAATCCTCAAATGCAGAGCAAGGGCTTTCAAAGCTAGCTGGCATAACTCTCCCATCTTCTTGGGTTGGAGACCATATGTGTGGGCATTTGTTGTTACATAGGTCTGGATTTCACAAACTGCAGTCCCCAGAATTTGAGAATCACGTAGGATCTGGATCATGCAAGCTCTAGTTAGAAACAAATAGCATTTGAACCACCAGCCCACGTAGTATTTTACTTACATTGGGTAAGTGGACATTTTGTGATATGCGTTCTACAGGAAGATAACAGTCCAAATTCAACTGGTATAACACCACTGACTTCTTTAAGACCAGGGATGATTTTGGTCCAGTACGTCTCTATCCAGAAATGAGAGTGCTCTTCACCTGTACTTTATGGGAGTATATTAGCATTCTGGCAGAAATTAAAAAATATTCTCCAGATCTGATTCTCTCTTCCACACAAGTCTCTGCTAACAAGCCTCTTTATCTTTCTGAGACTTACATATGAAAAGCTGGGATATTTAAATGTCATACACGTGTTTGTATATAACAAATATCTGGTTTGTAACATAAAAAAAGTAGCCCCGTTTTACATCATATAATATATGAGAGAGACAAGGTAGATGAAGTAATATCTTTCATTGGACCAACTTAATGATAGAAATAAACTTTTGTGCTTCACAGAGCACTTCTTCAGATCTGGGAAAGGTAAAAGAGAGCTCTGTGAAGCTCAAAAGCTTGTCTCTTCAACGAACAGACATTGGTCCAATAAAAGATATTATCTCACCCACCTGGTCTCTTTCATATCCAGGGATCAAAATGGCTCCAAAACGATGCAAACAACATATATGGTAAGAAAACATAGCATACACTTTTAATAACGTGAATTAACTTGTTTTAGTTGTATATGTTATGGGCCAGATTCCCAGCGTGTCTAAATCATTGTAGCTTCACTGAGTTAAACAGAACCAAGCCAATTCACATCCGCCGAGGATCTGGCCTTATATCTTTAAAATATACTGTAAGCAACCATTTACGTAAGACATTTCCCCCCACATTTATATATCTCTGGAAGCAGAGATTAATTTGCAGATCGTGATCTTGAAAACACTTATGCACATGCTTAACTAAATACTGTGTTTACAATATCATGTCCTAGGTTTGTACATTTTAATGCACTGGAACAATATGCAGTTTTCAACCTTAAATTTCATTATTGCACATTAACTCTGTTCCACTTTATATCTCAATCATATTGTTTTTGTTTTAGGTGATTTGAAATTGGTTAAAGTTTTTTCACATGTATTTCTTTAAAATCTCTACTTGACAAAAGTAGATCTTAGTTTATTTGTTTATTTTTTCTCATAGGCTATATTTAACTTTGCACTGTGAGTTTTAGAACTGTTTTCAGATTGTTACAAGTTTTGTTATGAAGAGCTGCAGATGTCTTGTGTACAATAACTCAGTGCAGTGGTCTATGATTTTGTAACATCCCTTTCAACACTGGAAACTTAAACTGGTTGAGGCTCTGAGATATCGAAGAACACTCGCTGATGTCTGCATTTTGAAATTCTAAATAACTTGTGTGTGTTGTGCCTTCAAACCATTTAGCAGCGCAGCATGTAACTCAGACTTCTGTATGCAAGCAGAGAAGGGCCTATCATGGCCACATTTGATAGCACATTAGTCCAAACAGTCTGTGCTTTCATAGTAAGCTCACCGAGTTCCAGTTTGAAAATTGTATCTGTAGCAGGGTCATTGGAATTTGGATTAAAAGTTTGATATTGTTTTGAGAAAGGATAATGGATCCTAATACAAGCAGATGAGAGTGACTACACAAAGCGAAAGAGAAAATAAAGAAATCTCCAATCAACCCCTTTGATTTTATTATGCCACTTCCCTGTCTAACATACTTTTTGATTATGCGTATGAGTTCCAAAAAGTCCACAAAACCAGCTGAAAACAAACACTTCCTGATGTGCTGTCTCTCATACACCCACCTTACTTTCACTCTGCTATTGCTATGAACTCTCTTTGTTTTGGGAAATGGAATGTAAACAGATATTACAAAGGCAGATGGTCTAAAAATAACATATGCAGCTATTTTAGAATTCTATTTTAGAATTCAACGACAGGTTGTTCTAGCTCTTCCCTTGTTGGTTATGGTGCCTTTAGACTGGAGTTTTAGCTTTACATGTTAGTCTCTTTTTATTAGATTAGATTAGAGTAAGAGGCTACTTCACAGGCCCATTGTCACTGCTCCAGGATTTCCTTGGGGCCGGTACTGTGGCATCACCCATCATGGAACTCCCATTCATGTCACTGGAATAGTGAGTTCCATAATCACAATGTCATTTCAAAGCCTATTGCCCATTGACTGAAATCAAACTGGATGTCAGGAAAAGGAGAGTGTTAAATGTAGGTCCTAATATATGCATTGTATTTCAATTGAGTAAGAGTGTTATCGTATGTTAATAAAATATGTGGTTACCATAGACATGCTGAATTAGATTTAAAAAAATCATACACCACAGGCCAGATCCAAATCCCATTGAAGTCAGTGGGAAGATTGTCATTGACCTCAGTGAGCTATGGAGCAAGCCACAGGTGCATATCCATTGCACAATTCTTAACACTGTTTACTAACAAAATTATATTTGCTCAGTGTGCAATAAATCTCTCAATAAACCTGAATTAAGTATCCAGCTGGGAACTTAAATGTAAGCATTCCCTCTGAGAGGCACAGGGTTTTATTTGGTAGAACTGAGAAGTATCTGTTTTCTCACTCTCGCATAAGGTGACCTATAGACAAAGCAGGAAGAATATGAGGGCAAAACCATGGCATTTATAAGTTCCTTATTAATGTTTATAAGAGAGATCAATATGAGCAAGGTGGAGTAGATCAGGCCTTCCTGCTGAAAAGCCTGTGGGATAGGGCTGGAAAGAAAAGCAACTCCTCCAAGCAGACTGTGGGGAGAAGGGTTGGGGGTTATTAAATTCATTATCAGTATGAACTAATCTGTTTCAAATTAATCACAGCAACATAAAACAAGCACTTTCTATGCAACACAGGCAGGATAAAACATAACACAAATAGCTGCCAGCACCAGAGGAAAAACATTCCATGGCTTTTTACCAAATAAGCAGTGGCTTTCTATGTATTTGTATGGACAATGTGATGTATTTTGGTTTACTTTCATTTCATTTCATAGTATTGACTGTTTCGAAAGATCTCCTCCTGTATCAGATAAAACTTCCACCAGAGCCTGACCCCTAGATTACACCATGACAGTGCCTTTATATATAATAATTAATTACAGCACAATATTGCAAAAACATAAAAGAGCAGCAAAACCCCATAAGCATTATAGCAAAAACACATAGACAGTAAATCCTGCGAAGAAAGTGGGTTGAAATTTTTGAGACAAAATGTTTTTCCATTAGAAATCGTAGTTTCCTTGACATTGACATTTTAAATGTCAATGAAATTTTCCAAAAGGAATTTTCCATGGGAAAATGGTGACTTAAACAACGTTTTTCAATTTTCCAGTTGGGATAGCAAAATGAAAAGAGTTTGTTTTAAATTGATGTGGGGAGGAGTAACACTTTTCATTTGGAAACGAAGTATCATTTTGACATGACAAATTGTTTTGTTTCAATTGAAAATGTCAATATTTTTGTTTTGATAGTTCAGATTTGAAACTTTCTGGAATTTTTCATTCATGAAATTTATCAGTATTTTGACACTGTTCTGATTCAGGATGAAAACTAATTTCAACATTTCTTATTGGATGAAAACTCCAGTTCTACCCACAGATAAAGAACCCCAACGAGGCTGGGGCTTGGTTCAGATTAGTGTCATACAGCCTGGCTATTTAAAAGGCGAGGTTGCCTTTTTAGGGGTGCCAGGTTTGTTCTCTCTCCCCTTTTCAGACTCACAACCCTTCCCAGAATCTCCTTTCTCTCGTTCCCATCCCTAGTAACTCCCTGTACTGTGCACCATTTCCTCACTTCACCAGCTGTAGTGTCTCTCCGCTTTCTTCCCTCCTCCCTAGTATCTCCCATCTGCATGGTCCCTCTTTACTTCTTTCCCTACTGAGTGATATCACTAGGATTTCAAACCCCCGCCCCCGTCCCCCTGCCTCCTTTCTTTCCTTATCTCTTCCCCTGCAGGCTGGAGCTGCTGCCAAAGCTGAGTGGATGGGGCGGAATGGACTGGCGCCTGTTCTCCTTTCCTCCTCCTATGCAAAGAGCAGAGAGCTGGGAAATGGGTAGGGAGAGAACAACAGGGAAGCAGCAGAGGAGGCAACACCCCTCTCCTTGTCAGCGGTGGGACTAGCAGCTTCCAGTGGCTAGAGCTGACAGCTACTGCCCAAAACTTTTGTTTCCTTTCTGATTTGCCCAGGACAGTCTGGGAGATTCCAAGGACAGAGACAAAACCTAAACATTCTTCTCTTTCCAGTTATCATCCCATCCCAGTGGGAGTAGACACCAATAAATGAGTCAGTCATACCCCTCCTTCCTGTTGCCCTGTCCTCCCTAAGCAATTCAGACATTAAAGGTAATTCAATCAACTTTTTACCTTCTTCCTGATGTCCAATCTATTCAACTAGATTTTGAAATCAGAGGTAAACAGACACTCATCCACCACTCTCTTGATGTTCTGCCACTCCACCTGAATTTGTGCCATTGGGACCCACAGACAATCATTCCCGTCTTGTTTGTCTGAAGCTGCACCACCCTGTCTGGATTATGCCATTAGAGGTAAAAGGAGCCACCACTTGGATAACCACCACTTTAGCTGTAAAATCCTTATTAATGATGGATATCAAGCACTAGTATATTAAGTATGAGATGCACCATGTAATATACACCATTAATGAAGTATTCCACGCAATGTTGTCTGGAGTAGAGATATCACCTGTGCAGTGCACGTTTGCTCACGTGCCAGTCAGCCTTCTTGTAGTTACAGAGCGAGACTCAGGGATTAAAAGTTTTTTTGAGAGATCATTGTACATATTAGAAAATAAATGCTCTTGGCTGTGGCACTTCAAGGGCTTGTTTAATGATCACAGTTTATAATCTTAAAAAGTCACAATACATTTAAAAAAAATCCTGGTCATCGGTCTTTGTTACAAGTTTGATTTAGCTGCAGCTTGCTTCTTGCACTGTGAAAATCACACTTTATAGTTTTAAATTAACAGTGTTCCATACCAAAGAACTGATTGAAGGTTCCTTGGTGCAGCAGCACCACTCAGTGCATACTTTTGAAAAGGACAATGTCTCTGTAAACTTGCTGAAATAGATCCTTGAAGACCTGTCAGCCCAGCCATACTAATCTTCTTGTAAATCCAAATGCAATAATTTCATGAGAGTAGCTCCCGAGCTTGCTCTGACTGATTTTCAACAGAGGCCGTTCTTAGTGCTCTGACCTGTCTTACTAAAATATTTGACGCCATCTTAATAGCGTTAAAAGAGTCACTCGTACCATATTTTTGCTTATATTATGGAGGGTCATTGTGCATAGAGAAGACTGAATTCTATTTTGTACATAAAACAGGGATTCATCCTCTTTGTTTTGTACGAAAAATACAATGCATCTTCCCTAAACTTGCAGCACTTACCCTTTGAGTATGGAATGAATTTGTACAAATTTACAAGTCACTCTGTTAATTGGTTTGAGCTAATTAATTATCTGTCTTCCATCCAAGGATCTCATAAGCATTAATTAATTAATGTAACATCACAGCACTCCCATGGATGAGATATGTATAGTTATCCTTATTTTACAGATAGGCAAACTGAGGCACAGAAAGGTTTAGTGATTTGTCCACTCACCAAATGAAAGAGCTGGGAATAGAATACTGATTCCAATCTTGTGGTTTAACTACTGGACTGTTTCCTGTTTGCATATTTAGTGAATGAAACTTTGGCAACAAGTCTGTCTGTATCTTCAAATTCCAGAAAGCAATGCTTAATATTCTCATAAACATCCTTTCCTGGATCCCAAGTAGCAAAAGTACACTAAGCAACGCTACTAATCAAGCTTAAATTATAATCATACTGAGCAGTTATATAATCTTTTCATTAGCCTTTAACACTAGGTACTGAAATCAAAACTGATGTATTGTTAATGAAATATTGTAGTTTAAAAAGCCATTACCAAGGTTCATAGGCCCAAAACTGGGCCTACCTTTCCTTCCCAGATCTAGTATTTCCTTCTATACTTCTCTCCTCCCTGCAGAAGAGAGAAGCTACAGTGTACTTCTGATAATTAAAGAAAAGTAGGGAAAGAATTTTATACTAGACACTAATCAATGCCAATTTCATAGCTTATACACCAGAAACTTGGGATGGAATACTGATTAATATGCTAGGGAGTTGTACCATTATTACTGAACATTCTGAGGGTAACTCATTCTTGATTTATGAATTGATTCTTAAGCTTTGGTTCCTGATTTTCTATTAAACTGTTATGCACCTTTTGTTTCTAACTCACTTTCTGACTGTAATGAAATCTGAATAAGAGCGTGGCAACTTCTGCTGAGATCTTCATCTCCATTAAACAGAATTCAGTAGACTATAGACTTTTTTTTTAAACACATTACAAGTTATAAGGAATAGCCGTATTTTAACTAGACTTGGACCTTTGGATCTCAACTGGGTTCAGATTGGAATCAGAATTTTCCCAGGTTCAGGGGCTTCAGATGCAAAGCATCCGTTTGAAGCCCAATGTTAATTTTAACCCATGTTGCAGGTGTCCCTACAAAGAAATTGATGAAACTCAGCAGTGGCCCAGCCAGTCAATATTGCCATTTTAGCATGTATATCTACCCACTTATGCAACAGTTCAAATGGATGCAATGTCAGGCAGCAAAGTAAGAGGCCTAAACTCAAGCTGAGATTCCGTCTTTCACCGTCACAAATATTTGTTGCGTGGGTTTCTAATCCTGCCACAACACAGGGAGATGGACTACATGACCTCAAGGTCCTTTCCAGCCCTACATTTCTGTGATCTGCTCCGTCTGCTTCATAAGGGTAGGTGACAGTTGAAATAGTCATATAAAAGTCATATGCATATTCCTGTCCCATGCAATCACTACATGGGTTGGGAAGATTGGTGAAACGGTCAGGCTGATTCTCGGTAATCATGTGCATCGATGCAAAGTGCGTGTAAAAATGCAACCATTCTGATTCGGTAGCATTTTACTCTCACTTTTCACTGTTGCAAATGACTGCACAACGCACAGGATAAACGAGAATCAGGCCCAGTATTTTCCACTTTGTCTCACTATGTTACATAGCATAGCTGTGTAATAGCTGCTTCATTTCAGCCCAGAGGTGGTTGCATGATTGTGATGAGTGAAGTGTTCTCTGTATGCATGAATATAAAATAGCATGTCATGAGTTTTTTAAATTTGTTCAGCTCTTTGGAATCTGTGATCGAAAGGTTCTGTCTGTTTTTTGTTAGCATTATTATTGATATGCATGTCCTTGATACGATGGACTGTAGCAGTTTCCTCTGCTCCCATCGGTACAGCTGCCATGGATGCATGCACACTATGCCAAGGTGCAGAAGATCCTTTGGAAATGCTTTCTTCTGAAATCCATAGTGTAAAGTGCAGTACTGGGTTGTTAGTGTGAGGTTCATGCCTGAGCTTTTCTCCAAAATCTATCATTTGACCTTGTTTCTTTGGTGGGGCTTTTTGATTTGGGGTTTTGGTTCCTTATTCTAGACCTGTTTCACCTTTTAAATCTGGAGTGAACTTTTTGTTCTTGCCTCTTTCTCGGTGTGCTTCAGCTTGTGGCTCAGTCAGAAGCACATCCTTGAAATCTTCCCCCTCTCCTTCCCCAAACACACATGCTGATAGGTGTCTTTAGAAAATGGATTTCTCTTGATAAATGGCATAGTCAAAGGTGATGTGTTTGTTTGGGGGGAGGGACAGATGAATGTTGTATATCTGCAAGCATCAAAGTGGTTGACTAATCAAAAAAAGATAAGATATAACAAAAGACTAGAAGGATTGCACAGAAGGAATGTTTGCATAGCATCACATACAGGCCTGACACAAAGCTCCTCTTTATATTATATTGCTGTTATTCAGTAACTAAGGTTATGGTGATTAGCAGTATTGTGACTATAAAGGTGCTACTAAACACCCCACGCTGCTGCCCATTACACTGTTAATTGCACAAATTCACCCTATTAATGATACCTGTTGGTATCATTAATATCCGACTCATAAGCAGCAAGCCCTAGCCTAGTTTGGCAAATTAGTTCCTTTCATACTGTACTGAATCCATTTCTATAGGAGACAGGAGTTTGTAGCTACAGACTTGGGCATAAGCTTTCGTGGCTTAAAACCCACTTCACCAATTGATGGAATAAATTTGTTAGTCTCTAAGGTGCCACAAGTACTTCTCATTCTTTTTGCTGATACAGATCAACATGGCTACCACTCTGAGACTTGAAAGGTGCCGCTATTAATATGAAATCGTGGCAAAGGCTTTTTAACAGTGATGATAATAAATAAATAATGTAATAGACTCATAGACTTTAAGGTCAGAAGGGACCATTATGATCATCTAGTCTGACCTCCTGCACAACGCAGGCCACAGAATCTCACCCACTCACTCCTGGATCAAACCTGCGTCTGAGCCACTGAAGTCCTCAAATCATGGTTTAAAGACTTCAAGGTGCAGAGAATCTTCCAGCAAGTGACCCATGCGCCACGCTGCAGAGGAAGACAAAAACCTCCCAGGGCTTCTGCCAGTGATCTGCTTTGGAGCAATTTGGGGGACTGTATCCAAAACAGGCATAAATGGGAGCAGCTGTGAGGACAATTAGCAGGACCTGCATCACTTGATGGCTGGGCTGAATTTGGCCCATACAGTTGTGACTGTGTTTGCTGACTAGGTGGGGGTAGGGAGGGGATAAGGCAGTTTCTTCAGTGCTTAAAGACTTTTAATTCTCATTTGCGCTGGTCTGAGCTCCCATTCCTGATTCAGCACGCATGAGACTGCTAACAAAATCCAGATGTCAGACAAAAAACCCAATAAGCTGTCCCACCCATCTGGTGGCTCAGGTTTCTTGGAGATTAAGGGGGGTTGGGGGGGGGAGAATCAGGAGAGATTCCTAGAACAGCTGAAACTTTAGATTTCAGTATGTAAATAGTTTTCAAGGAGACGGAGCAGCTGGGGTAGGGGGCGGAGGTAGGCTGACAGCAAATCAAGATATCCCCAGGAGGCAGGGAGAGAGGAAACAGAAGGAGTGATGGTTTTAGTTCATGTTATGAACCCTAATAGGCACAGAGTGCCCACTCCTTTTTGTTACTCATTTTCTCTTGGGAAAGGGAAGTTTGGATGGTTGTTGCCAGAGTCCTGGAAAATTACAGTGAGCACCACAGATGGCAATTTTGAGTCAGAAATAAAGGAGCAACATGAAGTAAACTAGTCCAACTATAAAACTGGCAGCTTGGCTCTTTTCTTCCTTCACTTTGCTGGTCGTGGGCCTGAATGCATGAACATGCTTTATACTCCACTATATTTCATTCCTGGGATGGTTGAAACTGTCACATCTTAAGCATGGCTGTGAGAAAAGCCCAGAAAATGTTGTACCAAAACTCTAGTAATGGGGGCAGGGAGGAGATAATGGGGGAAATTTTCTTCCGTTTTTTCGGGGGAGGGGCAGACAATGCAAAAAAATCCATTTTACTTTAGTCTGGTGTGAGGCCACCACTTAACACAAAGGAAGTGGGAGAAGACACCTTTTAGGGGAGATCTCTTTCAGTAGAGATCTACTCGCTGCAGAAGCATGCCAATAATTACTTTATGCTGCTTTTAGAGTCCCTGTACTCTGGAGCTAGTGAGAGGCTGATTCGTATCCTGATGCAATTGAAAGAAGTCTCAGGGCTGCTCAGACTTCAGCCTGGCTTCCCAAAGCTACCATTCTGACAGCTGAGAATAGCCAGAATGCAGCAGAGTTCTGACCAACCTGATGGCCTCTTACTGGGTGAGATTGGAAGAGAGATTGGCAGAGTTGCTATACCAGGTCTCTTCTAGCTGGAAAATCCTCCTCTACAAGGACGTTTCCCAGAAAACTGGGTAAGCCAGCCTTACAGTGCCTTTGCTTCAGGAGAAGAATCGTAGGTATAGCGTCGTATTTTTTTGTGGGGGTTATTTTTTGTAGTGTGAGAAAAGGCAGGTCAAAGAAATGCCCTTTGCACATGGCATGGAAGATGTTAACGTTTGTGACAGTCCACAGTTCATTCCCCAGTCTTGACAAGCCCCCAGCTAAACTTAGTCTCCTATACCAGTGCGCGTTGCCTGCTGGTAGAAAGTGCCATTGTACCTGAGGAGCAGAGCTGTTGACCACCGTGCTCTCCCATTTAGCTATGTTAGGCCCAGGGCCTTGAAGCTAAGGACGAAGACTTTGAACTTGATTCTGTGGGAAGCCAGTGTAAAGATCAGAAGCCAGGTCTGACGTGTTCATGGTAGACCATGTTGCTGAGGAGATGCACTGCGGCATTCTGTAGTAGCTCGAGTTTCTGAGGGCTGATGGCTTCCTGCCCAGGTATATTACATTGCTGTAATTCAGAGAGAACATAACAGCGTATAAGGCCAGGTCACTGACTGCCGGGATGGGACTGAGTCTCCTACCCCATTAGAGATGGTAGAAAGTGTTACCTGTGAATGCTGCTATATGAGAGCTTAGGGTTAGGGAGAAATCCAGGAGGACTTTTAAAACTATGGACTTGAATTGACCAATGGGGGGTACCTTCAACCAAAGGAGACTGCACTGGGGCTGCAGTCTCTTCAAAGCACTTTTCTCTGCCCACTAGCATCATCTGTGACTTGGTTGGGTTTAGCTTCAACCAGTCGTTCTTCATCTCAGCTGGTAGTTTATGGTGAAGCTGAGGTAGATTTGTGTCTCATCTGCATATTGCTGGCACTTGAGTCCATGTTATCTGACCCGTCTGTCTAGTGGTTGCATACTGATGTTAAATCCTTTACGGACTCTGCAAGTGATGGGGCTAGTGGCAGAGGTGCAATTTCCCATTATTACTTGTTGGGTGTGTGACTCAGACTATTTTAGTTCATTCCTTTGGAACACTACCACCTCTCTCAGGAGGAACAGCAGTATCTCATGAGTATCTCTCTCACTTCTTGGGTGTCTTCTCTCTCTGCTTCCAAACCTCCTCCCGTGTACATCCCTTATACGTTTGGTTGTTGTGTAGGTTCAAGACCAGAAACTGGTTGAGATAAGAGTGAGGGAAGTTTGAGGAATGAGGGGAGAAGGAGATACTGAGAGAAAGCTGCCGCTGACCAATGGCTCCGCACTGGTGTTAATTCTGTGTGTGCCTGAAGCCAGAAGATGCAGACAGGTCTGTGTGTAACATTCATTCCCCAATTGTTACCCTCAATAAGGGCCCTACAAACTCCATTTAAGTCAGCAGAAAGACCAATTGATTTCACCAGGAGTTGGATCCGACTTCAAGACAATTCTAGCTGGGTTAAATAACTGAATTTGGATGCAGGTAGTGAAAAGTACCCTGTTGTAGGGCACCCAGAAACAAAGCCTCATTGAGCTGACTTTTGATTTAACCCCTTCATTGCTGCTGTGCTTCCGTCACAGCGACAATTTAATTGGATGAGCGTTCAGGTAGACACATAGGCCTGGTCTACAGTGGGGCAGGGGGTCGATGTAAGATATGCAACTTCAGCTACGGGAACAGTGTAGCTGAAGTTGACGTATCTTATTTCGACTTACCTCCTGTCCTTACGGCGCGGGATCGACGGCCGCAGCTCCCCTGTAGACTCCGCTACCGCTGCTCGCCCTGGTGGAGTTCCGCAGTTGACAGGAGCGCTTTTGGGGATCGATCTGTCGCATCTAGACAAGACGTGATAGATCAATCACTACCCGCCGAATCGGCGGGTAGTCTGGACGTACCCATAGTATCATAGAATGCAGAGCTGGTATTAGGTCACCTTCGTCAAAACCCTTCTGTCAGCGCAGGTTTGTCCCAGACAGGTAGAGCTGAGAGAACAGCTTACTGCAAACAATGTATTTGGTGAATTCAGCCTCCTTCTCATGGAATACCCGAGATCAGATTTTGATTGCCTCCATTTATTTGTTATTTGAAGAATAATAATTTTAGAGTGGAGGGAGTCCACCTCCCTGTTTAGGCTTTGGAGCCTGAGCCGCAACTGCAAAGCACTGCCCAACACAGCTACATTTAGAGCACGAGTTGGAGCAGACAAGCCCAAGTCTGTTGTCCGGGACTGGAAAGCTCACTCCTGTGGGCTCCAAAATGCTGTTTAGACATACCCTAAATGTACTGCAAAGTAGGAAAAAAACATGAATCGCATTACCAGATGGATGGCTTTCTCCTGGACCAGGGTATGGCCTGAGGGAGAAGGTCTCCAGGTCAAGCCAAAGAGCTGGCAGAATTCAGCCTCTTTATATTGCTGACATGGGAACTTTTCTCTAGGCATCTAGTGAATCTTAGATCTTTTGGTAGGTGTTCCTGACATGCTGGGTATAACCCGAGGACATACACAACTGACCTTGAGTAAAGTGATTACGCCAGGGTAAGTTTGGCCACCACAAATTCCACTTTCCCTGTCTCCCGTGTGGGTTGAAAAACTCCACCACCATTCAGTTTTAACTTTTAAGTCATAACAGCTGCACTGGGGTTTGAATTTTAACAGCCTTCCTGTCTGTTCGACTCCTGCCAGAAAAAAGTGCTTATGCTGCAGTTTTCAAACTGCAGGCACCCAGTTTTCAACTAGTTCTTCATTTTAAATGGAATCGCAGGGCTCGGATTTCTGAAGGCTACTCCACCATCACACCTGCTTCTCCTTCTTTTCTTCTACCTTCTACTGATGTTACCTCAGAGCCTTCCCCATTGCCGGAGTTTTCACAAAGCTGTCTCTGTTCAGCCTTGACATGGCAGACTGACAGCTCTCGCAGGAGCTGCTTCATGGGATGGTGTATATAGGCACAGTTTTATTTAAGTCAATGAAGGTGCATCTGTTTACACCACTTGAGGATCTTGCCCACAATAACTATTTGCATTACAAATAGAAAGAAAATTCCAGGTGACTCCTTCACTGAATGGGAGTCCTTAGCCAGGATGTTTTGCCTTATTTTTTTTTTATTGTGGTTTAGCCATAACCCAGCTTCACCACCACACCGAGGGCTACATCCTTGTGGTGCTGTATGTATATAGTTTGTGAAGTGCTTTGAGACTGCATGTGGAAAGCGCTGTATAAGTGTAAAGCATGAATACTACTACTATGAAACAAGCCGCCTTCAAAATTGTGCAACTAAGACGTTAATCTTATATCAGTTAAAAATGGCTACTTAAAATCAATTGTATTTTATTTTTTGGGTGGGGCATAAGCCTTACTTTATATTGTGCATTCTCACCCATTGCTACATGAAGCATAGCCATGGCAACACCATTGTGGCTGACACCAGGGATCAAAACAGGGACCTCCATTGCTAAAAAAGCATAAATTGCTACAGCTTGAGCTAAAGAGCCAGACTCCTAACCTGAGAGCGGTAACTGACTCGTATTTTTTGTTGATGAGACCCAGAGAAGGATGTCTAACGCATACGAAGTGCATTACAGGAGCTGGGTCAGTGATTGATGCTCTATCCCTTTTCAGACATTTCCCCACCCAGTCTGTTTGTGATTTATATTTTACTTAAGTGGAGGTGGCAGGCTTAGTGTGAATTGATTGAGAGAATTTTCTCTAACCAATAGTCTGCTAACAGGACTAGTTTGTGCCTTATTTTGGCTGCTGCTCAGTATCATCGTTCCATAGGAAGCTAATGATTCAACCAGCGGACCAGATTCGGTGATGAATCCCGGTCACTTGCCACCTGAGGCATGTTGCATATATGCCAAGAAGTAGTGAAATAAAGAAAAAATGTTGCCTCAACACTAAAATGTTCTGAACAGTGTTAAACTTCTGCTTTAGGATTTGCTAGCCCCCCAAAAACTTCTTTAGGGAGCAGGAAAGGCGCCCATTACATCCAGTTCTGGTCTGTGTATGAATCAGGGAATGGTTAATATTCGGCACTGGACGAATCATCATTGACAAATCCTAAAATTGGCTGTTATTGCATCTTTAAAAGCTCCTGTATCTTAAAGTTATGGTGAGAAAGGTTCAAAGGTGTTCTGGCTCTTTTCTTTTCAAAAGGTGTGAATGTTAGGTTGTGATTTACAGTAACATCAGTAAACCTCTTTGCACTCCGTTATTTAAAATGCTGCTAACCTGCCCTTGGTGATAGGACTTGGGCTTATATAAGCTGCTAGTAACAATATACCCCTGTAAGGTATGACCAGGAGAGCCAGTGAAAAAATGCATTTTCCACAAAAGAATTTAAATGAAACAAAACACTTTTTATTTTGTTCAACATATTTCATGGAATTTTTCCAGGGTCAATGACACTAATAAAAACTGATATTTGTATTTCCTCTGGATTTGAATCAAAACGAACATCTTCTGTTTAAATGGAATAAAAAAAATTGTTTTTATTCATTTCAGTGAACACTTGAAGATTTAGAGGGAAACAAAAATTTCCGCTAAAATGTTTTGTTTACTTTGAAAAGTCATTGTTTGTTACAAAAATCTTTTTAGATGAAAACATTTCAACTGGCTTTGAAGATCAGCTAATATGGCTTGGTTCTCATGATGTAATGCTTGTAACTTGATAGTTCAAAGAAGAGTGTTGGTAGGTTGAATTTCTCTGGAATTAGAATTCTCTCTTCACCCCGCACACACTCGTCTTGCTAATGCAATTTCATTCAAATTGGGTAGACTTAGGGGAAATCCTGGCCCCACTGAAGTCAAAGGCAAAGCTCCCATTAACTTCCATGGAGGGGCCTGACCCTGCACACTTACACACTTGAGTAACTTCAATCACATGAGTAGCCCCAATGAACTAAATGTCAACACACACTGGTGTTATTTTTCTAACTTGCCTCTGGTCTCTAAAATACTATTAACACAAACCTAACATTCCTTTCAATTTTGTGTCTTAATGAATGGTAGTTTAAAGGGATTAAAAAGCTCTGAGGACTGGGCATCGGGGAGTGGTTACAAGTAATTGTATTTTAGGCATTCCTCCTCTTTTCCATCCCCCTTTTGGTTACAAAGTGCTATTTGACGTCTCTCCCTTCTTATTGCTCCTCCCACTTCCCAGCTTCTCTTTTTACTAACACTGTTCTACCATACAGAAAAATGCCAAGAGAAAGAGTAATGAAGAAATCTCAGAAAGAGCCCACCTGGAGCTCAACTTCAAGGAAGAAGTATATCTCAATTCAGTGCTTGGCAAGAACCATTACAAACTAGGCATCTCCTCCCAGCATGAATCTGGATGCGTGCTCTGTTGAAGCCTTTTGCTCCTGAAGTTTTTTCTCACCCCTCATTCAAGTCAGCTCTTCAACCTCTAGTTGCTAGCCCAGTCCAGGTGAAGAAAGATATACAATCTTAGAACCTCTTTGTGGCTTATATAGGCCTGGTCTGCACTGGGGGGGTGGGGAGAGTGGGATCGATCTAAGTTACACAGCTTCAGCTGAAGTCGACGTACTTAGATCTAGTCACCACGGTGACTTCGCAGCAGTGAGTTGACTCTGCCTGCAACTCTCGCGGCGGTGGAGTACAGGAGTTGACGGGAGAGTGCTTGGGGGTTGATTACTGCGTCTAGACTAGACACGATAAATTGACCCCTGCTGGATCGATCGCTGCCTGCCAATCTGGCGGCTAGTATAGACATACCCGGAGGTTCTCTGGGTGTGGTTAAGCCTGAAGCCTCTACAGGGATTCCTCTCACAATCTCCTCTTCTTGGAGGACTGCCCCTTTGTGCCCAAAGTAGTTGTGGACTCTGGAGTCATGACTTCAGCAATTGTGCGTGGGATTACAATTCCCTATGGTGTATCACTGATAATGCCACTCTTGGGGGCGGGAGGCACATTTTGGGAATTCCTGTCTGCAGGGAACCTGGTCAGTGGTGGAATGTGCTCTCCCCATCAACCTACAAAAAAGCAAGTGTCAAGAAATGGGGGGACGACCCACAGTAGCTAGCCTCTGACAAAGCTATTCCCTTCTGTTTGTGTTCGAAATCACACTGGTTCTTTCTGTGAGCTATGTACCTTTAGAGGAAGGACAGCTCTTGGGCAGCTATGCTTGGTCTTCAGAAACTCTTGCCTGGAGAAAGGAGTCTGAAGCCTTAGATATTTCCTTACCTGGGAGTGCGCTTACTTGGTTTTCCCCTACAATAACTGGTTTGCAAAGGGATGGTTGATGAAAGGATTTGCAGTTATGCGCCATCATCTAGCACTTGTTCTGTTCACTCTCCGGGCAGGCAGAGACAAGGTCATCCAGATTCTTGATTAGGAGCAGACCCTGGTGAAACAGATCCACAGTGACAGGGAGACTCCCAAGGATCCTGTGATCTGGGTGCATGGGGTATTGGGTCAGATAGGAGATTGTAAATCACCCCCATTTCATCCTCACCTGTCTTTTTCAGTGTTCTCATCAGTACGGGAACATCATGTACACCACTTGTCTTTTCCTGGATGGTCTGTCTCTGTTTGCCTAGAGAGTGAAAGGGACAAGTGAATAGCTATCTAGTTTTCCTAGAAGGGGCAGCTCTTAAGAAACCACATACCTGTCCTAGAGGACTCATTTTTTTCAGGGTGCTCTGACCACCTCTTCTTGTTGAAGAAGGCTGAATACCGAGGTCACTTGCTGCAGGGCAGCCATGTTTTATCTATTTAAAGCTTTGTTTCCAATCACAAAACAGGCCTCTTTCCCATCTTCCCTTTACAATCAGATCCTCCTGAATTCTACCACGACTGCAGTAGCATTTGCCAGATGTATTGTACAAGCAGCTGGGTATGATAAATCCATTTCCTTATGTGGTTTTCTGCTCTTCCCGCCCTGTGTCTCTTCCGTCCTTCCTTCATAGTGGGGTTTCACTGAGGGAGTATTTTTCTGTATTACTTTTCTGGAGTTGAGGCTGCTGGGGGAGTACTCGGGTTGTAGGGCATTGGGTGGAGCATAACCTAATGTAAAGCAGAGTGACTGACATGTCTTTTGCTTCCTGGAAGGAGGAGTCATACCAGCACTCTGTAAGTAACAGGAAAGATGGAGAAGAGGAGAAAACAACAGCAACAAAATTCACCAGTAAGTTACTCACCCTCCTTGGAGAAAACTACTCCGAGTCTCTTTTGAAACCCTGTCTCTCCTGTGACTCAACAATTTGTTAATGGCTTGTTGAACCAGACCCTTGTAGGCTATAGGCTTCCCTGCTGTTGAACTTTTCGAAAGCTACAGCAGCCCTTCTGTTTTGTAGGCTAAATTCATTTATTAGCCATCTTTATAAAATACAGTCTCTGTCTGTCTCTCCCCCTCTCCCCGTTCCAAAGTAATCTCCTACCATAGTTAAGATCTGCACCACTTCCTGTTTTGATGATCCTCCCTCAGAAGTTAATTGAACCGGAGCACTTCTAGAGCACTCGGGGGAAGGGGGGAGAAATATAGTCCCTCGCACAGACCATTCCATCGATGAGTCAGTAGGACTTTAAAATAATTCTGGGTCCTCAGCTCTCAGTGAAGTGGACCCTAGGCATCTTCCGCTCCTACCCTTAGTTTGCAGGTGTTCTGCCAGCAACAAAGCAAGATGGAAGGTGACTTCTGCGCTGGAGACAGGAGTCTTAGAATAAGATTGCACTACAGAGAATCGTTGAAGTCTTTGGTGCCCTGTATAGTGGAAACAGTATTTCAGGCTATGTCACCAGGTTCATTAACTTGTGATTAAACTACACAGTGCAGATGTGGTTTTACAACAACAAAAAAGATGATTTCATTATGATTTACCTGCCTCTAATGACATGTTTCTATATTTCGTTACTCTCTGGAATATTAAATATCAGAAAGAGAGTAGGCGGAGTTCCTTCTTAGTTCACTTTAAAGAAATAAGTGTCCTAAGAAAATGTAATTGTTTGTATAGCACACATTTTCATAAATCTTGCATGATTTTTGACTGTTAGGATTAGGATCAGTCACTGTTAAAGTAAACAAAAACTTTAACAGCCTTATGACATCAGACTTTCAACTCTAACTGCACTATCTTACAGCCCAGGTTTGTTTATACTTCCAGTGACAGGCCCAAGTGGTTAAAATCTAAATTAAGAAAATAGACGACACCCAAGGAAAGTGGGGGGAGGGGGAGAGGGAGGCGGAAAAGGCAAGGAAGGGGGTGGGGAGAGAGCACGTTGACTAAACTTCCTTAAAAAGGAAATCAAAAGTTAAGAGTAAGAGAGGGGTTTCCTGCCAGCTGTGCTGAGTTATATAAAGGGGATGTAGCCTTCCTTGCAGTTTGCTGATCTAAGAGTCCGAGAACTTCCCTTTGGTCTAGTTCGCCAGCTGAGATTGACCTGCATACAAATTTGACCTATCACCCTGTGAGGTACTTCAGTGCAAAACACAAAATTTCAGTGGAAGTCAAATTTGACTATAAAACTTTTGTTGATATTGAAAAAAAGTGATTGGGATCTGATAGTGCTGTCTGGTGACCTGGGTGAAATAAGATTATGGTCTCAGTCCAGTTCCTAGTGGTCAGGTGTCCACATCACACATGCCATTGTCATGACTGGCACAAACTGATACCCTTATTGGCAGCCTCAGTAGAGAGCCAAGCGTGGATCTGGGGCACAGAAACCCTCGCACTTATAAGGGTTGTCTAGCCAAGCTAACAGGCCGGTGTGGGGAAGTTTGCACTACCACAGCCTGTGCTGTACCTGTTATGCGGATCAAGAGAGAGCTTTACATCATTCCTGCACGTACCAGTCTCTCATTGCCAGCACTGCTGGGTATCATGTTACATTGTTGGAGGATGAAGGATTGATGCTATCACATCTTTCTGGGAGATATATCTGAAATCTCAGGTACTTTAGAAATGAGGTCAGAGCATAGCAGCAGCACTACCAAGAAGGTGGGATAGCAGTGGGTGTCCAAAAGGATGGGTACGTTCGAGATTTGGCCATCTAGTTTCAGTTATCACTGGAAAGGAAATCCACTTGGTTCAGATAACAGTGTGACAGGCCCATTGAAACAGTCTCCATCAAAACAATGCTAGCTCAACCAGTACATCCCTCCCGTACTTGTGGCATCCAGTCACAGGACTTGATGGCAAGAGGGAGTGCCATAGCAGCTGAGAGAAGAGATCGTGGAAGACATAACTGTGTTCTGTTTAGTCCATCAAAGGCAAATCTTATTTGTTACTGGCTTGGAGAAACTCTGCAGCTTTTTAGGAAGATCTAATAAAAAACATAGAGGTAACTGAGGGCCACATTGGAAACTGAAGGAAACTAAGGATCACACATAATTTGTATCCTATTGCAGGGCAACTCCTCATTATGTGGAAGTGCACCCTGGGAAGACTATTATGATGATTATTTATTTGTATTACAGTAGCACTTAGAGTCCCGAACTAAGATCTAGGACCCATTGTACTAAACACCATCAATATACATACTAATGAAAGTCCTGGCCCCAAAGAGTTTATAAACAAAATAAACTAGGCAAATAAAGGACAGGAGAGCGGGTCCCTATTTTACATAATGGGAACAGACACACAGAAATTAAATACTTGCTGAGGATACCACAGGACATCTGCAACAAAGCCAACGGATTGAACCCAGATCTCAGAAGTCCTAGTCTTAGCCTTAACCACAAGATCATCCTTCCCATTGACAGATCCCTGTCAACAATGCTTTAGCTGGCTACTTGAATTAAAGTGGGACATTACGTCCTTAGATCTATGTGGGCTCTCCCTCTGTTGAGGAGATCTGCAGGCCACAGAATAGAACTCCTTCTGGCTGTCTTTAGCCCTCTAACTGCTCTTTGAATTCCACTCACATATCAAAGCGTAGATGCTGTAATTTAACAGAAGCTATTGGACTCCATATAGAGGTATTATTGTGAGAGTTATGGGATGGATATACACCTAAGGAAGATAATCTCATTTACTATTCTGTGAAGATAGTTCCAGTTGTGTCCCATTCAGCTATTGTTTCTTGCAGTGTCACGTATTTGCCATAGTAACACAACAGAGACATTGTGTGGGGGCCTTTCTGATTTAGCTGTAGAGTGCAATATGCTAAGGAATTTCAGTCACAAAGAGCATCCTTTTTTTTTTTACAAGAAGGCGGGAATGTGCCCTTAGAATCCAGCCACATCACGTGAAACAGAGTCGTGTTTGTTCTGACTCATGGACTTTGCATGGGCATCTTTCTAGCACAGTCAGAAATATATTCCTTGGGTCTCCCAGCTTGCCCTGAGATGTTGTAGTGCCCCACACATTCTTCCTAGGAGCACATGCTTTTCAAAACTGTAGCAGCTCCTCCTTGGGAAATACTAGTGCCCAGGGAACTTCGATCTATCCTGTTGCTACTGGCTACAAGTCCTAGCTATAAAATATATACAGGAAACAGCATGGGCTTTTTGTGTTGTTTTATTAATGTAAAGATTGACTGGACTGTGTTTCTGCAGTTCACTCAAGGCGGTCATCTTTGTTTGCTGCTTTGAGGACTCCAAGGGGAAGAGGCCTTTAAAGATTGTAGCAGTTCATTATAGCAGTCTCCTAACAGGAGCAGAACATGGGTTTCAGAAACTGACTGTGAAGTTATGGACAAATTCCTGTCCTCAGTCCCTGCAGAACTGAAGAAAGTGACTTAAATTGTTGAGTCAGCAAGCAGTTCTTTTTCTTTCCCTGTTTTGCAGCTCCAGTAGAAATTTGCAGTCTGACGCTTTACAGAACTACAAATCCTGGAAGGTAAAAAACATGTTCCCCCCTTGGCAGGTCAGGTGCAGTCTTAGCAGGTTTTGGACCTGAAAGTGGCATTTTTTGGCTTCTCATAAGAATTAATGTTATGCATGGTCATTTCATAATGGGTTCTGCTTACTGTCCACCAGAGAGACAACTTGAGAGCAGAAAGCTTAAGTTGTTGAAAGGAGCAGGGCTAAAAGTGAGCTCAGAGGTAAGAGGCTGGAGCCCAGCCTGACTCCTTCAGAACTGAGTTTTTAAAGGTGTTTCCAGTTGACAGGTAGACATCTCACAATGTCTAGGTCATATGCTTTGAGAAAAAAGATGGTTTTGGGTTAAGGCACCAGACTAGGACTCAGGCAATCTCAGTTCAATTCATGTCTCTGCCACGACTTCCTGTGTGACTGTGGGCAAGTCACGTCATCTCTTTGTCTCAATTTTCCATCTATAAAATTAAGGTAAATACAGACTTTTCCCCACCCCTTGTCTATTTAAACTGTAAGTTCTTCGCAGCAAGGAGTGCCTCTTATGAGTTGAGTGTACAGCCCCTGGCACAAAGGGACCCCATTTTTGGCATTCTGTGCACTACTCTAATATAAATAATGATAATACAGTATTGGGACAAAGGACAAAAATAGCTTCCTCATTCCCTGATTTTCATGAGTTTGGGGACAGTAGCAAGAAGTTAGTACATTTCACATCTCACCGATTTGCAGCAAGCTGACTGTTTACAGGAGTGATGGTGAACCTAAGAAAAGTTCAGTTAAGGTTCAAAACTTCCACACAGAACCTCTCGCAACCTTTTGGGGTTGCCAAGCAGGGCTGGAAGGCAAACAGGAACAGACTCTTCCATGAGATTTTCCTACATCTGGTCCGGCCAGAAATTTTGCAAGAGCTGCTTTTCTCATGGTATTTTGGCACCTCTGCTTCTGGTCCCGGCTGGAACCCAGAGGAGCGGAGACATGAGAAACTAAAAACTCACTGAGGAAGCAAATTAGCCAAAGTTTTTTGATCTTCAGCTACAGGCAGAAATATAGTTCTTATATTTTATCTATACCCAGCCCTCATTTGCAGGCTCAAGTCTTTACATTCATGTACCCCCTCTTACAACTGGAATTATGGTACCTCCCTGGGGGCTTGATCCTGCCCCACTGAAATCAGTTGGAGTTTCACCATTAATGTCAATCTTAAGAAAAGTGGCTGCCTTTGGAGAACTGAATAGTTCTGGCTGTTCACCTAGCTCTAAAGCTGTCCTGCTAGTGTAGTGCCAAGGGAAGAAAGAGCTGGCAGAAATACCGCTTTGAAAACCAGTATTGTGCAACCTGGCTAGTGCATATTGCTAGACCACAACATAGGCTTCATGCATCTTTTGCCGTCAATGGGAGCATTGCCATTGATTTAAATGAGCAGAGGATCAGACCGCAAATGTACTAGCCAGCAGACTTGTAAAATGTGGATACTACTACTTCCTTTTTCTCCACCCTTAGTCCATCTTGTCTATCTAGCACAGCGGAGACTGTCCCTTAATATGTGTTTGTACAGTGCCTAGCACAGTGGAGCCCAGATCACATGTGAGACCCCTTGGCACCACGGTATTACAAACAGTAAACAATGAAGGTAGTATCACAACTTTGTCCCCTTGGCAACGCAGTGGCTGGTCACCCTGCCTAGTCCTGTCAAATGGTAGGTAGGAATACAGCTCTGCTTCTGCATGGGTGAGCTAATGAAGGAAATAATAATTCCCCTCTCCCAGCACATCCGCTTTACAAAGGACAGGATCTGGCCCCTGGTTAGCAGGCCAAAAAAGATAATTTAGACTAGTCTGATCTTTTCTTAGGAGTACTAAATACGCCATTCCCATGAGCATCTTATCTAACCTGTTCATGATTATCTGTAGTGTTGCCATAAATGCAGTGATGTTTTTGCCAGCATGCCTGCCTTATTTCTCTCTGTCACCCCGTCCTCTCCTTTCTGTGCAATAATCTGCTAAAACAAAAGTTGCAGCATATCAGGTTTTATGGTGAGCTGCCTGTGAGTTGATCCCTTTTTTTCCTCCACAGCCATTCTGTCTTTTTTTCAGTGTAGCACAGAGGGTTGTCATCATCTAGGTAGATTCACCCAGGAACATATGTGCACATATCTGGACCCACCACAGAGACTCTCAGAGTGCACTCTGGAGGCGGGTGATGGTCAGATACCAGGCTACTGAAATTTAATTTGGTCTGTACTTTTTCTTAACTACAGCTGTTTCTCGGACGATAAAAATAGGCTGCTGCTAATGGTGCCTCTGTTATCTCTTTATTAAAACAAGATGCAAAAAATGGGCCCTCTGCTCAGCTGTGATATCCAACGGAGGGGAAACCAAAGCTTTTTTTCTTCACAATTTTTTTTTAAATGTAAGCACAAAGCAAACTTTGAGGGCTCAAACCAGCAAACCTGTTCACAGCCTTATCTAGATGTGTGCTACCAGGTTGGATAGCAGGGATCAGAACATAGTGCAACATGCTGAAGTTTACACTAGGCTCTCGTTTCTTTGATATGTTTAAATGAAAGAACAATTTGTTCAGTTCAAGAAATCTGTATCTTAATGGGAAGAACAACAAAATGGTGGCTTCTTTGCAGTCCTTGATGACTCATGCCAGGCAACCATTCCACATTCAACATGACTGCCAGTTTTCTAAAGGGGAGGTAAAGACTGGAATAAGTGGTGATGCTATGATAGCTTTGTAGAGTAGTGTTTACACAAGATAGTCACTGTCCTGGTGTCTCAAAAGGAATCACTCTGATTTTCTCTATTTTTTTATTCCTTTATGTTAAGAAGGCTCAGAAGGACCACATTTTTATCAATAAATATTAATTTCACTGTACGCACAAACCAACAAAAAAAGATTTCCATTGATAATAGAAATGTACAACTAGGTGAAATAAGAAAAATGCTTTTTGAGAACTTATTTGAGCTTGATTTAAGAATATTTATTTTGTATATTTTGACACACGATGTTGACAAGTGGTGTTTTAACAGCTCTAGAGCTTTAACTTTTTGAATCTCAACATCTTACTGTCACTAGTTCTTTCAGTGGGGTTCACGTTTCCGTAGCATAGTGAGCATTCTTTAAGATTATTTTGCATTATTATGGGGGCTTTGTAGAAATCTCCATGACCCCAAAGAAGGGGTTAAAGTTCTGGTTTAGACTGGCAATGAGAGTGTGTTCCACAATAACAGAGATTTCTGGTGACTTTAAGTCTCAGATGACAATATTTTTGTCTATCCCAAATATCATTAGCTGGCATGAGAAATTCTTCTTTTAAATTGGCTGCTGCCATCACTGAGGACCGTGCCGGGGATCAAGGCTCAGGAGAGAGTTTGGGGGCAGGAAGCACTGAGGAGTCTCTCACTTTTCCAGATTGTAAGGGTGGTGCAGCTCATGCTGGTTCCTTGCATCACTAGAAGATGGCTGTGGAAGCATTTCTTGCAGCAAGATGAGCTACAGGAATGAGTGTAGCTTTAGGAGTTGAGAATGGTTGATGAACAGAATCAGGTAAAATAGGAATGTTTCTTCAAAATCTCTGTCTGAACCAAATGCCAACTGAACTTTTATTGAGGGTTGAAAAAGTTTGAGTACTTGGGTTTTGCTCATCGTATTTCATCTCATACACCTCTGCTGTATTGTTCCAACAGGAATAAGAAGCAGATCTGCTGAGTACAGGAAAAGTTATTATGGTATAATCATCCCAGAACGCAGGAGGTGCTGGAAATCTGAAGAGAGTCCATCATCTAGACATCTCCATCTTACTTTTGCATATTTAAGGGGAATCCAGACTTGGAGGTGTTAATCTGAACCCAATCTCTGAACCTTTTTTGAATTTTGCCCACCATCAGATAGGATTAGATGAGGGAAACAGGTCAGCCCAGACTAAAATAGGGGGTGGCAGTCTCATTACTTACCCCTGCCTGAGCTGGCCAAATTCCTTGAGTCATTACTCTAGGGAAGAGAGTACCTGGGATGGCTTGGAAGTTAGTTTATACTCAAATACTAGAGCCTCTTGACAAGACGCATTAGAAAAAAAGTAAACTGTTTCCTATAGACACTACACACGTTTGATGTAACTGGAGTTCTTTTATCAGGAAGTACTCCCTGTCCCTGGAATCTGGATTAGTACTAAATATGTAATGTTGGGAAGAACAGAATGCGTTTTTAAATCGTATGATCTGTGTGATGAAACTTAGTAGTTCACCTACCTGCAGTGTCTTTTGCCTTAAGCCAGGTCTACACTATAAATTTACATGGATATAACTGCATCACTCAGGGGGTGTGAAAAATCCACATCCCTGACCGATGCAGTTATACTGACCTAACCCCTGGTGTAGACAGTGCTATGTCAACGCGGGGGGTGGGGAGGAAGGTTTTCCTATCAATGTAGCTACTGCCCCTTGTGGAAGTGGATTAATTTAGCTGACGGGACAAGCTCTGGAGCAGCCGCACCACTGCAGCATTTTAAGTATAGACCTGCCCTTAGTCTGGCACAGTTTTATCTAAAAACAAAGGTGTTAAAACAGCCATGAATGTGTGCACAATTGTGATATCATGTCCCAGGCTGTAACAATACCTCCATCCTGTTGGATCACTGACATCTCCTCTTGGGTCATCAGTAACGTGAACAAGTTCTGTACTATACACTGGAATGTTTTGTTTCACTTTGAGTCTACAGAGAGCGTTGGCAGGTTTATGGAATCTGTTTTAGAAGCTAATTTGTCTTGCAGAGTTACAAGTGAGCTGATCAAGAACACTGGATAAAGTGTGTATTTACAGAAGGCTGCATTAATGGATACTCATGGAAAAGGCTATAGTCTCACTCAGGGAAGACAGAGATCATGCATGCTCATTACAGGTTTGGAAAGGAGAAGTTTTCGCTTTACACCTTTTCGTTCCATTCTAAGTTACTTGCAGATCAATTCCAATTACCTCCGTCAGCTCAAATTCTCTATTAGACTTTGTTTTAATGGTTTGGGTTTTGTTTGTTTGTTTGTTTGTTTTTGGCTGTTGTTTAGGAGTTCCAGAGTCTGCAGTTCAAATTCTCTGCTGTCATAACTCCCCTGAATTCACTGAAGTTACCCCAGCAGTGAATTGCCACTTCAGTTTATACTGTAGTCTTTTATTATTTAAGTGCTGCTGTCTTGTGCTTGGTGATGTATATTACCAGAATATAAAGACAGTACCTGTCCAGAAGAGCTTACATTAGAAAAGAGAAAAACAACAAGACGCCTGAGGAGACTGAGAAATCTTTCTAACCAATCAAATGTCCTTTCCTGGGTTGTGAATGAGGGTACAATCCCTTTTGAGTTGTTTCACAGTATCCTCTTGGAAGGTGTAACAACAGTAACTATGGCTGTAAACAGCAAGCTATAGAAACTGTTTCTCCAGGGTAAATTAAATACCAGTCAGTGTTGTTTGGCTGTCTTTCTCATTAGTTTATACACTAACATGAAATTCCCATTAGAGAATTACACAATGGTTCAAAAATGCCGCATTTTGGGAGGATGGTCCACTTTGATGTGTTCATGCTATTCTTTAAACTCTCAGGTAGTAAAACAGATTCCTGAGTTTGTTACCATTTCAGTGAATCATAGATTCCTCGAAATGCTAAATGGAACATACTTATTGGGTCATCTAGTCCATACTACTGCCAGTAGTAGATTTTGCCCTAAACTACATTCTTTAACAATGTCCAGTTTAAATTGAATCATTGAAAAGGTTTCCACAACTACATTTTAAATCAATTCCACAGACTAATTAATTTATCTTTTTTTGCATTTGGTTTTCTACTGCTGAAAGAGAACTGCTTTTGTAAACCATAGCACAGAGCAACTGCACTATTCTGGCACAGAGAGATGGAAACATTTCTTTCATAACCTCTCTCTGGCTGCAGAGGTCTTTGATCCTATAACACTTGCACGCTAATAAAAATAAAAGCAGAGGCGGGTTCAAACCATTGGGCACCAATACAACTCAGTAAATTAGATCATGCAAATCAATGTGACCTCAAAGACAGAGAAATTTTGATATTTGTACAAACAAATTTTTTTTAAAAAGAGCAATAGAAAAGTTTCCTTGGTTTTGTTTTTGGCTGTGTTATGAACTTGAAACACAATGCCATGGTATTAGTGCAGAAGAAACTGCAAGTGTAATTGTCTAGAACCAAAGGTGAACCTGACTAGTCTATATTCCATCTCTAAGGCTCCATTTCAGCAAGGTACTTAATCATGTGTCTGGACTACACATTTGCTTAAAGGTCCGCACTTGCTGAAGTTGGACCAAAGCTGAGGGAAAGGCAAAAAGTAAAGAAATGGCACAGTAGAAGAAATCCTTTCTGGTTTCTATCTCTAAGTGTTAGCAGTATAGGTAAGGAAATGTGTATTTCCTCATAAAAGACTGGAATCTCCATGACCCTTGTTGTAGTCATTAACACCAGTGCCAAGTAAGTTCTTCCCTCTCAAATACCAAGTCTGGTGTCTTGGAAGTTAAAGCATGATCCCTAGCTTCTCTTGTCAGATTAAGTGCCATTTTTGGCAGCTCTTCATCTCTCTGCACTCATTGTGATATGGGGAAGCAAGGGAAAACAAAGTATCTACAAAGAATTTAACTTCACTTAGCCAAAGTAGTGGTTTAGCCACAATTTATGTTTTCAGCTAATGGTGTGGTGAATGTCTGACCAATATGGCAGGGAAGGGTGCAAAGAAGGAAGAGGAGAAAGAGCAATCACAGTCAGAAATGGAAAGGTACTATTAAGTTATTTTGACTTCCTCTTGCTGCTGCCAAACTATTCCACATTTATTCTTAAGTCCCTTGTCCAGTATATCGTAAGCAGGGGTGATTCTACCACTTCCTTTGGGAGATTATTACCCTAATAGATCTCCGTTATGATGAAACTCAGCAAAGGGAAATTTAGGTTGAACACCAGGAGGGAAAAATCGTATTACTCACAATTGTAACCCTGGGATTGTCTTAAACAACTCATCCACCTCCATGGAGTTTATACCTATAAATATATGTAGAAGGGTACTGTAGCACCTCTTACATCCACTTAGTCTTTGTTTAGCTAATCACTACATATTTAGACTGGAATTTTTGTTGCTTGCATCTAGATCCCCTCTAATGTGTCAACAAAAGAGGTTCTAACCAATAGACATTTCTTGCAGCAACAAATCTCATCATAGCCAAATTCCCATCATCCCAATGTTTTTTAACCAGCTGATCCAATAAAGTCACACGGCATTCCACTGTTTTGATGATGCTTTGGGACTCCATCGCTTTTGTGACTGCAAGTTACAAAATTCCTACTTCAGTATTTATTTATATTCCCTGTTTCAACAGTATCCTTTCCCAGCAAGCTTTGTTTCTTAAATGATTAAACAGTCTTTATAGTGTTTGTTGAATCTCTGGCACGAAACAAGCAGATATGGTCTATATTCTAACATTTTACAGACAATTGCAAGTTTTCCCCACACAGGGTGACCAGATAGCAAGTATAAAAAATCAGAACACTTTTTTCCCCCCAGGAGGGTTGGTGGAGGGGTAGAATAGTTGCATATATAAGACAAAGCCCCTAATATCAGGACAGTCCCAATAATACCAAGACATCTGATCACCCTGTCCCCATCCCAGTGGGTGAGCTTAGGTACTGAAGAGACTGGAGAAGGGTGAGAACAAAGAAGTAGTGGGAGAACTCACTCTTAAAACACAGCTGCATGTGCTGGGTTCTGAAATCACCAGTGATGTAGACAATAATACAAAAATAATTATGAAAGCTCTTGCTGTGAAACCGCTTGTCCCCGTGTGTTTCTAAGAGTATATTCAGCACTGAAATATTTATGTGATGGCCAATGGTAGGCTGCACAGCTCCATGATCCAGCCAGAGTATGCAACTCTGTATAAAGACTTTTGTGTTTATTTCAAGGCAGTCTTTGGGGTCAGGGAGCCATGTTTACTCATGGGGATGCTGGCGGCTGCTCCTTATTAGGGCCCCTGCCTCTAAAGGCATATTTTTTCAGTACAGTCAGTGCAAACATTTTTTAACTATTACTTACAAAACGGCAGTGACTTCCTAAAGGCCAGATCTTTGTTTCTTTGTACAGTGCTTTGATTGTGTAAATGTTCTTGTGTAAGCACTTTGGCCCACGCTGGAATTCATTTCTTCTCCTTTATGGTCTTTCACTGTTGTTCTTGTATGGCGTATTTGTCCCTTCACTGGCTTCAATGACAGAAATCCATTTCTGTTACAGGAAAGAACATGGTTAAGTCTGGCCTTTGAGTTTGCAGGGGATCTAGACTGGTCATTAGTTTCCTCTCTTCTTGGTGCTACTGCCAGAGACAGAGAGGTGGACAGCCTGTTTCTCAGTATTGTTACAGAACTGCAGGGCTCCCAAATGCATGTGGTTCAAAGAGATTGCTTGCAAATGTTGTGTCTTAAGACCAGCCCTGGATGTGCCTTATGGCTGAACAAATTATCCTCCAGATTTCTTTGCGATAATGCCATTGGGAGATGAGTCGTCATTAATGAATCCAGTGTGTAGCACAGAGCTGTGATGCATTATCTATGCTTCTCTTGGTGTTATTTTTCATAATATAATTGCATTGCAATGTCAGCACAGAACCAAAATGATGACATTTAACTCATGACCTTTAATCACAATGTCTCATCATGGTTGGAGTTTGGATTGGCTGAGCTTTGCAACCAAAGCTCGAGCCCAAACTTCAGGTTTCCCCGCCACTTACAGGCTACTGATCTGAATACAGCACCAGAACCTTCACAGCTCCTTTTGCAAGTGCAGGATTATCACTAAGTCTGCAAACCTTCCATGGAGGTCACAGAACTCATGGATTCTGTGACTTTCCAGGACCTTTGTGACTTCCGCAGCTGCAGCGGCTGGTGCGGCTGACCCGCTGTCCTGTACAGTTGGTCCTGGGTGCTGCCCCGGAGCAGCGGTCCAAGAGCAGCAGTGGCATTACAGGCCGCTCCTTCCTGGCCTCCCCCGGAGGAGCAACAGCAGTAGTAGAGCCCCAGGCCACCCCCCACCCCCAGAAGCAGCAGCATCCGCTGGGGCACTGCCCCCCCCCCCTTGTGCGATAAGATTTAGTTAGCGGTATTTTTAGTAAAAGTCATGGACAGGTCACTGGCCATGACTTTTTGGTTATTGCCTATGACCTTTTACTAAAAATATCCGTGACTAAATCGTAGCTTTAATTATCACCAGCAATAAAGATTCTTCAAGCCTGATTCTTCCATGAATTACCCTTCAGCAACTCCATTGTTTTCAGTGGCATTGCAGAGAACTAATCAGGAGCCAGATTAGTATCAACTCTGTTGCTGCTTTGCCAGAAGGAATATCATCCAGTTCACTCTCCCTGTAGGTGTGTTGGTTGTACATTACAAACAGGAGCAAAAAGAGGTAAAATCCTATTGCTGTCACTCAGTTAACCAGGCATGCCTCTTAATACACCCATAAAGTGTGATCCAAAGCACATGGGAAGTGAATAGGCTCCCACTGGCTTTAATGGGCTTTGGATCAGGCCCACTGAGGGCAGATCTGCTGAGTAAAGTACTATTTGTACATGGTAGAATCACCGTAACTATTGCAGCGACCATCCAAGAAACAGTCTATTCTGTGTAAATACAATAAATTATATTTTATAAAGAAATGAGTTCTACTAATTAAGTTTCATCTGCAGCGTTTTGGCTAACCTACAAAGAAAATCATGCATAAAAAGTATGAATGCTCAGAGTACAGGTCAAATGTCATAGAGCCAGGGCCAGCTCTAGCAATTTCGCTGCCCCAAGCACGGCGGCACACCGCGGGGGGGCGCTCTGCCGCTCGCCGGTCCCGCGGTTCCAGTGGACCAGCGGACCCTCCACAGGCAAGCCTGCGGGAGCTCCACCAGAGCCACCTGCTGCCCTCCCGGCAACCGGCACAGCGCCCCCCGTGGCATGCTGCCCCACGCACGCGCTTGGCGTGCTGTGGCCTGGAGCCGGCCCTGCATAGAGCTTATTGAAACTGTATGGAAAATGACCTTTTCATTGACATATGGTGTGATCGTTGACTCTGAGTAATTTAGGAACACTTTGCATCAAAATATTCATAAATTATATAATATGATTATTAACAACAACAGCCAGACTGGCTGATGGTGCCAAACCAATGTTGGGCTACGTTAATCTTGTCAAATGCAGAGGCATTAAGAAGCTTGAAGTGGGATGGAAATACTTTTCTTCTCTTTGAATGAGGTCACCCTGATTTCATCACTAATTCTCACACCTTTTTTAGGAAATCAAATCAAAGTGGTCAGCTTAAAGCACAAATACTGGAAATAAAAGTAGGACCCGGACCCACTGTTAGTAAGAGTTGCTGACAGTGGGGTTTTTCAGGTTTTGTTTTGGTTTTTAATTATACAAAAAATTGCTCTGCATTTGTTTCTGGTGTGCTGAAAGAGCCACAATTAGCATTTCCAAAATGTTATTGAGACTCACAGTGAGAAATCCTCTTGCCAATAGAATTAAAACTGAGAAGAAATATACTGACCGGCTCTTCTGGCATATGTCAGCTTGATTGACCTTGAATAAATAGCCATGCTAAATGTTTTTGGTTCAGAACACAATCTGAAATCCAACATGATGGCATATCCCTTTAACTTAGCCCTGCTCTAGGTTAGTGTTTGGCACTGCTACATGGGAGATGACTTCAGTCCCCAACATGTAGGACTTAACTAGGTGGGAGAAAAATGCCTCATGCTGTTTATTGACAACCTTTCAGCACATCAATTCACTGAATGTTATAGAATACTTGGCTCTTAACTGACCTGATCATTACCTTAATCATGACGAGTGTCCTCCTCAGACACTGCCAACTAGCAAAATTTTCTCACCCCAGATAAGCACCATGATGACAACTTTCCTTCACAACTGCTGAACTTTTCTGCTAACAACAGAACGACAACAGTTGTGGTTATAAAACACTGAGATTTGTTTTTATTTTTCTATCTTTGTTTGAAGCTTGGCCTCCTGTGATTCCCTAGTAGAGATTCTCACCTCCACAATTTGGGAGAGGGGGAGTGATTGGAACGTGTCGCGCGTGGACGGGGGAAGAATTTGAAAAGCACCCGTTTGGTCCCAGTATGTTCTCCACAATTGTGAGAAGTTTGGAAATCTTCATTCTGTATATTAAAGGGACTCAAGTTACAGTAAAAATTGTAGCTTCTGGTGTTCATCTCAGTGCATAGTGAAGGCAGGAATGAATTTAAGGAAGTAGAAGTTGAAGTTGAAGATCTAGACTACACACACAAGAACTGGGGGCTACTGTGGTTAGAATGATACTGAGGCTTTTGAGAAAACCCGAGGTGCCTACAACCAGGGCCGGCTCTATGTTTTTTGCTGTCCTAGCACGGCAGGCAGGCAACTTTTGGGCGGTCCGCTGTCACGCGGATTCGGCGGCGCTTCTGCAGGTGATCTGCCAGTGCTGCACCATCGGCATCCCTGCCATTGAATTGCTGCTGAAGCCATGGGACCGGCGGACCTCCCGCAGGCATACCACCAAAAGCCGCCTGCCTGCCGCCCTCACAATGACCGGCAGGCTGCCCCTCACGGCTTGCCACCCCAGGCATGCGCTTGCTGCGCTGGTGCCTGGAGCCGCTCCTGCCTATAACTAACTAGTGCCGTGATCCCGAGACATGACGTGCAGAAAGCCCATGGAAGACAGAAATATAGAGATGATAGGAGGATGCAGGTCCACCAGAATCTGTTCCTCACTGCAGTTGCAGGAATTGGATACCATTTGATACATCCACTTAATCCTAATGGCTGCTATACAAGTTAGAGAAAGCAAATGCAAGTTGCCCTGTCTCAGTAGTGCATTCCTCCTACAACCAGTCTACTTTGGCACAGAATGGAACTGGGATAGCCTCTAACCCTCGCTTGGCATGCAGTGAGTGCAATGTATCCATATACTAAATAGCTGAGCTAAAAAGTGTAAGGGCAGTTTGCAAGCAAAGGTTTTTGAGCTCCTACTTATGAGCTAAAAACTGCCATCCAAGTAAATGTACAAAGCTGATTCCTGTGTGTAACTCTGAAAGGAGGATTCTGGAATCGGGGAACTGAACAAAATTTCTTATCAACTTAATAGTCAAGTCTTTTTGGTCTGAGCTCAATTTGTGGATAAAGATGCAGTTGTAAAAGAGGCATTAGCACTTTTGATTTCTAGGTTGACAACTTTGCAGGTCTGTATTACAGAAGGGAGCTGACAGGAATGATGACATCTGAGGGATTTAAAAGGAAAATGCAGGCAATAATTAGGTGTTCTGAGTTATCTAGCACACAGTTTACATAATCAGCTGCTGAATAGTTAATATGGTAGGTCACTATGCGAATTTTCCAAGCAGCAGAAAGTTGAGGAGTTAAACCTACATTTGTGACAAAGAGCAGAAACAGATCTGCATGTTTCTTTTTTGCAAAATTAGAAACTAAGTTAACCCTAAAACAGATCTAAGTTTTCCACGGTTCTTTGTCAGAGTGGTGTCCGGGAAGCTGTTGTAAAGAAATGGGAAGATTTTTCAATTTATGGGCGCAAGTGGAAATTTATAAAGTGGAATTTAATGTGACATGAAAACAGCCTGGTATAGAAGACTCTGCACTGATTTCAAATACACATGGCACTTTTTCTTTTAAACAGTCTAGTGAGACTGACTGTAGAAATTCTGACTCGTTTATTGTGAATAATTGAACTTTGGAAAAAGTAAGAACACTGCAATCCGATTTAGCAAGCAGTATGGTCATGATAACTTCAGCAGATAGATTTCTGTAACACTGACCTTGTTTAGAATTCTACTGCATCTTTAATCATTTTAGACATTTTACTTATACACTGTAATGTTGAGTCAAGATTTTTGGAGGTCTGGGGTTTAACCCCAAGCCCTTCCAAAGTATCTCGTGTGAGAGAGCTGGAAAATCACTGCTTTCTGTTAGGAAATACAAACTAGTAACCAGAGCTGATTCATGAGCCACCAGTCCAGTGACCGGTCACACTGAGTACACTTGCAGGGAACTTCAAGCTCAGCATTTGTTTAATGTTTGGGGTAATGGTGAGGGAGAAGAAGCTGCAGATGCATGTATGTGTACATACATGTAAGCCTAAATTTCCAAAAAGGGTTGATGATTTTGGGTGCTCACCTCAGCGATATCTGGACCGTGGTCTTCAGTTGAGCTCCCATAGTCCTCCACCATGTTGTGGCAGTTTAGCACTTTGGTGGAGACAGAAACAAAGCAGACAGTGTTTTAAGTTGGGCTCTGAAAAAAACCGCTCGCCACTTTTGAAAATTAAGGCCTTAGGGGGCGTTTATGTTTTGTAAAGTTGGTTTGGTGTAAAGACATTGGCTGATTGGCATTTGGGAGGCTCGTTTAAATACAAAGGGCACAAACCCCATATGAAGTGACTGATTCTTTGTGCAGATACCTGCAAACTGAACCCAGTGAACTTTGCACAGCTCTCATTCTTTACTGCCTCTGAAACGGCCCATCTCATTTGCAAGAGAGTGGCTAACAGGACAGCTTGCCAGCCTAAGCGACATAGAGAGGGATGGACATTTTCACATGTTAAATCCTCATTCTTGGAAACCCTGTAGCATTGCAATGGGTGACACAGTTATCAATTAGTGTGCATCACCACTGCTTTGAATGGAGCATCAATGCTTAGAAATGGTTGGTGATTAAATAAAATCATTTCCTGCATGTGTGCACGTACGTGAAACAGAGCTGCCAATTGCCACACAATTCCCTCCCATGCCCATTGTGTCCGCTGTGTGTAGGTGTGATTCCAAAAGGTATCAAACCCAAGAGCTGTACCTTCTGTCTAGATGCAGAGGAGGAGAATTGCTAGCTATCCCTTTCTCCTTGCCCAACTCTGATGCTATAATCTCTACACATGCTTTGCTTCTTCTCTAACATCCAACTGAAACATCCAGATGTCAGCAAAACCCACAGACGAAGCAAAGGGCTCAGAGCTGCCCCGAGGATAATTCCGACCCTCCAGGGAGCTTTCATTTCCCCAAACACAAATCTCTGTGTCTGGCCAGAGTCCAAAGGAGGGGTTTGGGAGGAACATAAACAGCATGCAGGAGGCTCGGCAGGCCTAGGGAAATGGTGTCCTAACAATCTGCCTTAGTTGTGAGTAGAGGGGCTACTCCCTAGAAAGGCAAATAAGGTGACTTTGAGATCATGACCTATCAGCTCTTTTCTCCACTCTCTCTCTCTTTCCAAGCAGAGACTTCCTTTTAACAACATTTCACCTTCCAAAAGAAACAGTCCAAACATCCAGACTCTTCAAAAGTAATTTCATTATTGCATTGCCTGAGGTCTGGAAGAATACATAGTAGGCAAAGGTCTATAATCCAAGGGTAAAGTGGGTAATGAGATCATTTTAATTAAAGGGATTAACTTGGTGATGTCAAACATCTGTAAAATAAGTAAAGTGCTTTGGGGAATCAGGGCCTAAACTTTAGGCACACAGACTTCAGCTGAATCAGGTCCATGAGGACCTGAAAGCACTACGTGGGCATGAATGAATTAATCCTCACAACATCTATGTGAGGCCAGGGAAGTATTGTCCCTGTTTTAGAGATGGGTTAACTAAGGCATAGAGAGGTAAAGTGTCCTGCCTGAGGTCATACAGAAAGTGTATTACAGAGAGGGGACCAGAAACCAGCGCTCTCAGGGGTAAGCCCATTCTTCCCCCCCTCCCCCAAGGGTTTCCCCCTCATTATAATATATAAGTTTTATGTAAAATCATAAAAGCGTCTGTCCTTTGTAAATTATTGCACTTGTCTAACACCAGCCTACTGGCAAACTGAACAGAGCAATGAGGCCGGCAGGACAAGGAGACCACGGAGAAACTGTTGTTGTTAGACTCAGTGTTCTGGCTTTAAACCTTTCTTGAATGCCAAAAACATTGATAGCAGACCCTTGAGCAAGAACTCCAAATGCTGCAGTAAACTAAAGAGCCTCCAGTCCCTTTTTATACTGCAGAAACATAGGCAGGACTCTAAATATCTGCTTGGAAACTGCTGCATGCCAGAGTTAACAGGGTGAAGGGAGGGGACGTGCACGCTCATGGATACCTGCCTACCAAAAGAATGTTTAATACACAGAGGAAATACATCCCATTTCTTATTAAAGTCATAATCCTAGACACGGTGGTGTGCAAGAGCTTTTTGTACTATAATTTGGGCCTATACTGGGGCATTTCTATAAAGGATCCTCTCACTCTGGAATTGGCAAGTGGCCATGTAGGGATTCTTAGGGCTTCACAGATGAGTTAAGCTTACAAAGCACTTCCTTGTGAGTCCTCTTCCCAGTCTGGAAAGAGGACAGATATCTCTTTTTGTTTTGTTCTCAAGCCCAGGCACCCCACCTGCTCCTGCAGCTCACATCCCCTGAAACCAGACCCTGTCTGGCAGCTGCATAAATCATTAAAAACAGGCCTGTACTGGGGTGTCAGCTTGTTAGCAAAACATGGGGGAGGTTACACTCTTCTCCCTTGTACTCCCCCATCTTTCCCCAAAGTAAACAACTGTAGTCCCCGTGGACTTTTAGCATTGTGACACTGCACAATGCTGGACTGCAGCTGTGTGCTCGGAGCCTTGCAGAGGTCTCACGTGAGAATATCTAGCATTTTCTCTTTTCCCTTCCCAGTCTCCAGTAACAGAATTCTTCACCCAGGTCACGTGTCCAGACTAGGAAAAACATCATGTTAACTAATATGATGTTAAACACTCTTAGCGCTTACTGTAGAGATGGCCAAATTGTGTGTGGAAATGCGTTTACCATGAGCTAACACATTTTTAAACATGACTGCCCTTCTCAACACTAGCGCATTTACTAGAGTTGTTCAAACATGTTAGTTAACACAGTTTAAAACATTTGGTTTTTTATTTTTGTATTTTAGCACAGCAAGCCCTTAACAGTAAACAAAATACAAAAAGAAGCACCAAATCAGTCAAGCTGCAAAGCTCAAATCTGGATCACTCTTAACTTCCCCCATAGTTGAGTGATGTGAACAAAAAATTTCAGGTCCAGCCTGTTTCTAAACAACATGTTTTAGAGTTTGATGTATTTTTAAAAAGCTGGACTGTCCCAGGTTATCAAGGGTACCCTCTGTCACATCTGAGGAAACCATTCCCTTAGTGAAGAAATGATGACACAACATAAAAAAAGAGAGAGAGAGAGAGATTTCTGTTGAACTGGTGGTCCAGAGACCCACGCTGGATCTGTGCATTACTATCCTGCAGACCCTTCACAATCCCAGTCATGATTAGCCAGCTCCAGGAAACAGCACTCTGCAATATTTCTTTCACATAATGGAAGGCTTCCTCCCCTCCCCTTTCATTATAATGATTTTTGCAGCCAGAGAGAGGACCAGAAGCCAGCTCTCCAAGCCCCATGCCTTAACTACAAACCCATCCCTTTCTCCCAAAGCTTCCCCCCACCCCTATTGGCATGTTAAATCATCATTGAAGTTTGTTGCACATTAATTTCTTAGGCTGACCAGAAATTAGCCTGCCCTGTTGGGTTTTTAAACTCTGTGCAGGCCTGAACCTCCCCAGAGTGAGATGGGCACCAGTAAGAACACTCCATCTGGAACTCCTCCCCTCCCAGAGTTTGAATCTAGATCTAAACTTCTCAGCTCAGGTCTATCATTGTAATAGGCTGAACCAAAACATCCCAGATTGGAGGAAGTTTGGCTCTGAATCCAGATCTGACGTTCATCACTTGGGCCTCTTTCTAATCTATCTGTCTAGAGATGAATATCTCTCCATTCCCAGGCTCTAAACAACTAAAACTAATGTGTGTCAAGGAACAGAACCTGGCAGGAAGAGCAAAAGAAGTCAAGCAGAGCTTGGAACAGAAAATGTAGCAACAGGAGAAGAATAACATCTTGTAACAATGCAAGTGTGAGCTCTCAGGAAAGTGTAGCAGTGCTAGTGGAATTTAAATTTTACTAGTGTCTGAAGCACAAACTCTGTGTACTGGTAAGTTCCACTCTGAATCTGAGCTTTGGTAGGTTCGAAAGCTCAGTAGTTGCAGGGTGTTCTGTTGACAGTGTCCTTTGGGCTCTGTGGAGGAAAATCTCTGTTTAATTTTAAGTGTCTAGACATTTTCTTGATATAAACTGATTGCAAAAGTGGATTGAGCAAGGATCCATTCTGCAGCAGGAGCTAGGAGGTGGGGTGAGGAACATAAATATTCCACCCACACACATATACATGCAAACATGCTTTTATGTAAATATGGGTTTGTGATTCACCTCTGAAAGAACCATCTCACTAACCCTCCCCCAAATGCTAAGTGTGTACTGCATGCACACACAAAAATTGTTTTGCAGGCCCACTCCAAAATGCCAGCTGTTAACATTTATTAAATTGTTAAAATGTCCAGCCCTCTTTGAAGGTGGAATTAAGCCAGCTGCTGCTCACTAATTCCCTACAACCACCACCATGTTGCTTCACCAGCAAAAGTCTGCCTTCCCCCTTCACTGGCAACTTCAGTAGTGCAAGAGGAGAAGGGTCAAGCTGCTGTTGCACTGAGTGGAAGCTCTGCTTGCCCCGACACCTTTGACCTCCGTCTAGGGAAACAACCCTACTAAAAGCACCCCCTCTTCCAGACAAGAACAGTGCTGCCCTCGCTGTCCAGGAGGGCCAACTCCTTAACTGACCCCATTGGAGAGGAAAGAGAATAGAACTGAGAGATCTTTTTTCCCCCCTCTCAGGGAATTTCACCTTCACTGCCATTCAAGAGGGATAGTTTTTGAGGCAGTCCTTGTTAAAATGTTAGCCGCACCTTGCCAAGTATCCCTCACAAGCTGCGCAGTCATTAGTTCTGTCATTGTGGTGCTATGAGATCTTTGGCTAAAAGTCACTATACAGAGCCAGATTATTGTCTTTATGGCATGTGTTGCTCCTGCATTTTCTTTGATCAGAGCAATCTCATTGAAGGGCACTCCTCTCCTTCAGTCCAGTATAAAGACCGACTGGCCACAATGGCTATGTGCCTCCAAGGCATGACCTCTCACTTGCTTCGAGTATATCATTCAAGGACTTCAGCTATTTTTGGAGCGTAACCTAGTATCAAAGATTACAGGGTACTCTAGCAAGTAGGCCAAAATGATCCTCTCTAACTTTGTTTTCCTCAAGGAGTTGTGGTTTCCATGTAAACACTTCTGTGAATAGGCCTCTTGAGATGAGCCTGGAAGAATATATGTTCTGCTAGGACATATCCACGGTGTCTTAGCAGTCTGGAATCCAAATTCTGCAGTCAAACTAAACATCACCTCAGCCTGACTGAGCTGATCGTGAGAATAAAGAACAAGGAAGTGTATGTGTTGGGGGGAGGTGGTGGCTGATACCTTCATACCTTTGTTATTTCTTTGCATGGTGACAGTTTCAGTGGTAGCCGTGTTAGTCTGTATCAGCAAAAAAAAAACACCACCACCACCACCACCACCACACGAGGAGTCCTTGTGGCACCTTAGAGACTAACACATTTATTTAGGCATAAGTTTTTGTGGGCTAGAACTCACTTCATCAGATGTATGAAGAAAAAGATACAGGATACCGGCTCTGCTTATGTCCAAATACATTTGTTAGTCTCTAAGGTTCCACAAGGGCTCCTCTTTGTGTGTGTGTGTGTGTGTGTGTGTGTGTGTGTGTGTGTTATTTCTATATCCCTTCCCAGCCTGCTCTCAAGTTAGTCTTTTAGCTTTAGAAAACGCTGTGGTAAATGAGGCAAGAGATATCATAACTCCTTATGGTGCTGTTTCATTGCATGGGCATCTTATAGTCCTGGCTGAAGTTTGAAAGCAAAGAACAGTTAAAAAGAAGACTAGAGAAAGGTTGCATATCTCTCCCACTGAATTCTGAGGTGCTTGATATGCTCTTGTTAATGAATTGTTCTTCCTGCAGTGAGTAATGTGTTTCATGAGTGTCAGGCATTTCTTTCACTCTTGCCTGTGCGTGAAACAGTATTTTCTTGATTGTAAGCACACACTGTAGATCAGATTTTTCACATTCCAGGCTCAAGATGTGTCTGTCACCTGACGTGTTCCACACTTGAGACAGGCTACAGTGCCCCAAAACAATGAAGCAACATCTAATGTGCATGCTGTACTCTGAATGACATGAGTTAACCCACTGATTGATGCAATTGATTTATAGAGAAGGAGCCTCCCCACATCTGCTGAGTACTTGAGTGAGATATCTGTATCATTGTGTACTGTACAAGACAATTAGTGCTTATGCCAGCATCTGTGAGCATTAACTGCCAGGACAAAGCTTGTACCTTGTCTTTGATTATACTTATTGTGATAGTCAAGCATTTCCCAATGAACTGTTCTCCTGTACTTAAGATTTTCTTTGTGCATGTCTGTACTGCTATCTGCTACCCTGCTGCTTAGCGTAATGGAGGTCTTTCCACTGCAGCTGACTGCTATGGATAAGTGTGACCTGTTGCATTTGTTTCCAGAAGCTGCATATGCAGAGGCTTTTACTGGGATGAATATTTGGATTTTTTTCACAAACTGAAATCACAACCAGAATTTGCTGTTCACCTGGAACTGGTGGGATGCTAGGTTGACTTTTACATGATGTTTCAGCTAAAATGATCAGCTGTGAAACAGTGAGTGTTGACATTTAAATTATCATTAGGTTTCAAAGTCAACGAATGGGGCAGTTTTCACCTCTCTGTGCTATTGTTTCAGGAGAGCTGCACATTCAGGCAGTTGACACTGAACCATTTGACATTAGTTTCCTGTTTGACAAGTTACCTTTGCAGCCATAAGGACATGCAGCTTTCTTTTTAAATTGAAGCTTAGATTCTGCAGCAGAAGGAAGGTTCAATACACTATTCTGCAGCACAGTGAAAATTCAGAGGCAACATAAAATCAAATTGTTGTATAATACAGGCAATACTGTACTGGTTATACAATTCATTTTCATACTTAATTCAACACAAATCTGCAATTTTAAGTTGTATTAGAAGCCAGTCTGTAGCACTAGAGTACTGCACAAACCAGAGCGCTTGGGGCAGAGTTTAGGCAATCATCCCACAATGTATGCAGGGCTTTGTTCCTACACATATATTGTGTAGGGTCTGATATTACATTTCTTACCAGACATTACCTCTTTTGAAGCCCATGAGTGGTTCATATGCCAGAGCAATACAATCAGACCTATAGTGCATAAAAGGTGAAATCTAAATGCAAGCTACTGTCTGAGATGAGTTTAAAGCAAAATCTCCGATTTGAATGTCTCTGAACTTTGCCAGGTGAGGGGTTCAGAATCAGAGTCCTGACCCAGGTCTGAATTTCACAGCTGGCCCTGTCTATCTAATGGTCTGAATCTAAACCCTGGATCTGAATGCCCATGGGTTTTGGAGCATTCAAAATCTCAGGATTTGAATTCTGTAGTCTGGGCCCACTTCTAATCATTTCACCGTTATTCATACAACTCATGTCACTAAATCTGTTAGTTTTTTTTTCTCATGTGCACTAGGTCATAATCTCAGCATGCTATTAAATATTAGTAATGCTTATTAAGCTAGCTGGCCAGCTGTACATAGCTCCCATGACGAGTCTGGAGGAAAGCACTGAGCTTCCATCCAGAAATTCCCAACTGCAGCGCAAGGGAGAAAAGGCAACCCTGGGATTTACAATTGCAGGATGTTTGTCTTTAAGGTGTGCTCCTGCAGCAGGCAGGTTCTGAATTCATCTTGCACATAACCATTGACGTTCTTCCCTCATAACAGAATAGTAATTTCTTACGCCAGTTGCACAAAGGGGTACATATATAGGGCAAGAGATAGTGAGAAAATGTGTGTTAATGCAGTGGAAACTGAAAATGCTCACAGTCTGTTCATCAAGAGACATAGGGACTGCAGAGGAGAAGCTGAAGCCTAGCACTATGTTTCCACTGTGACGGGTATGTTAAAGGTTCACTTCTGAGAGGGCAACATTTTGAATGTGAAATTGTTGTCCAGACAATGGCCTTTTGGCAAGCGACTAGGAAAGTTCATTTCCGGAGGGGAAGCACAAGCCCTGGTGCAGCTTAAATGGTCTCTATTTCTTTTTTTTCTCTCTCTCTCTCTCCTGTTGGCCTCTGCTTTGCTGCTTCCTAGCAACAGGCATCTCCGAGCAGGAAGCTGCCCTAAACGGTATAGGGCAGGGGCAGGGTTTCCAAAAGAAAACTCACTAAGGCCATTTTAGGGTTTGGTTCTTTTCAGAAGAATGAGCACGAGAAGCTAATCCTGGGCCAAATCCTGAAACTCACTCAGCCCTTGGGCAAATGAGCACTGCTCATTCCTCATGCAGTCTGTGGAGGATGCAGGAACTGAGAATCTCTCAGGACTCGGCCAATGAGCTCCAGTGAAAGCTAAAGAAGGACTCAGATCCTGAAAGGGGTTGAGCACCTACAAACCCCAATGAAATCAACTGGAGGTGCATGTGATCACCATCTCTCATTATCAGGCCATGAGCAAGGACTTCAGTGTTTGTCCTTCCTTCTTACGTTGTTTCTCTTATAGCGATTATGTGCCTGGGAAGCAGGTGGAATGTCACAGGAGCTGACAATAGATTGAGCTGAGATTTTTCAAAGGAACCTGAAGGAATTAGGCTCCCGAGTCCCCCTGAATTTCCCACATTCCTTTTGCCTTCAGTTTGTCATTCTTGTGATTTACATGCCCCCCATATCTGTGTTGTGTTGTGCTCTGCCTGGGGCTCTGGGCATTTCAAGTACCACATTGCCCTTTCCTTGCACTGCATTGCACTCATCCATAAACAGAACATTACATGTGTTGCTGTAGTCACCAGTGATTTTATATCTGGATCTTTAAATCAGAAGAGTCTTAATATAATCTGATGAATCTATTGTGATACAACTCAAGACAGTTGTGTGACGGGTTGGATCACAGCAACTCTCTTGGGAACTGCCAACTGATGTGCCAAGACTACTTCTGCCCCTGCTTTCCTTGCCAGCCTGGGGATCCAGCACCCTGTCTTGTTGAGCCAGACACTCCAGTCTGCTCCAGCACAGACCCAGGGTCTGAACCATGTACCCAAAGCTGCAGACTTAACTGAAAGCATCTTATGGAAGTGTTCCTGTCTGTAACACTCAGATGCCCCACTCCCAATGGGGTCCAAACCCCAAATAAATCTGTTTTACTTATACAGGGTAAACACATAAATTGTTCGCCCTCTATAACACTGATAGAGATATGCACAGCTGTCCCCCTGGCCAGGTAGTAAAACATACTCTGGGTTAATTTATAAGTAAAAAGTGATTTTATTAAATACAGAAAGTAGGATTTAAGTGGTTCCAAGTAATAACAGACAGAACAAAGTGAATTAACCAAGTAAAATAAAATAAAACAAAACAAGCAAGTCTATGTCTAAGAAAACTGAATATAAATACAATCTCGCCAGTTCCAGTAAGCTTCCTTTTACAGACTAGTCTCCTTCTAGTCTGGGTCCAGCAATCACTCACAGCCCCTGTGGTTACTGTCCTTTGTTCCAGTCTCTTTCAGGTATCCTTGGGGATGGAGAAGCTCTCTCTTTAGCCAGCTGAAAACAAAATTGAGGGGTCTCCCACCAGTTTAAATAGACTTTCCCTTGTGGGGGAGACCCCCCCTCTTCTCTCCTATGCAAAGTCCAGCTCCAAGATGGAGTTTTGGAGTCAGATAGGCAAGTCACATATCCATGCATGATTGAGTTTCTTACCAGCCAAGCCACATTCCTGGGAAAGGTTCCGATGTGGACTGGTGTCTTCGAGTTCATTGTTGGCTTAAGTGGTTCTTGATTGGGCATTTAATTTGCACATTCCTTTCTTAATAGAAATCAAGCAAGTATAAAGCCAATATTCCTAACTTCAAGTACAAAAATGATACATGCATACAAAGAGGAGGAATGTATACAGTAGATCATAACCTTTACATAGATATGTTACATGTCATATGTAGCATAAAACATATTCCAGTTATATTATATATACATTCATAAGCATATTCCCATGAAGCCTTATGGAGTACACTGTCACAGGCTGCATGTAATGTTAGCACAGAATTTGGCTTATCATCGGTCTGGTTTATTATCTATGTCTTTTTTTCTAGAGACAGGTACCTATCTGTAAAGATACACACTACACAGCTATAAACTCTGCTTTCAAGTGGTGCATAGATCCTGCTGTGTAACTACACTTTTGATACTAAAGATATTTCCTGGCAATGAAGGAAATATGACAAGTGTTGATTGTTGACATAAGTGTTTCATTTATAAATATTGCCAGTGTGTGTGCATGTGCGTGGATGATTCAGCAGTGTCAGGGGGCATATGGCACCAGTCTAACAGGAAGAAAAAAGTGACTGCTTCATAACAAATAAATCAGTTGCCACATCTAGAGGAACAAGGGAAAAACTTTTCTCACTAGGTTTTTTTGCCTTGGCTATGTATAACTCAGGATCACACACATAGAAAAGAAACCATTTTTCAGGTCAGGGTACCGTCCTGTTAACTTCTGGGCTTGTTTCTTAAACTCTAGACTGCTGTAAGTGACAGTGTAGAGATGGCCTCCTCCCCAGAGCTGAAGATTAAGCTGTTTTAGTTCATTTTAGTCTCATTTCCACTTCACTGCACATGACTGCAAGGAGTTCCGACAGGAGAGCAAAATCCTTGTGGGTGGTGGGTATCTTTGCTTCCATTGCAGATGCAGCAGTGTGAAAAAGTCACAAAAGTAGCAGTCTTCAGCCTCTGTAACCTATGCACAACATTCCCACAAGATAGAGAATTGGACATGGATCTCTGACTAGGCGGTCTGTCTGATGCCAGCAGCAAATCGTGAATTCTATAGCTGTCTCTATAGCTGCTTGAAAAGTTTCACTTTAGGACCAGGCACTTGCTCATGGCCCACATTTAGCTGGCACTAAAAGCTACGCAGGTTAGAGGGTTTGCTACAGCTTAAGGGAGGTCACAGGCAGGTGGGAAGGGGCCAGGAATGTGTGGGCACATGAACATGGGGGAAAACCTGTCATATATGGGTAAGGAGCTAGAGGAGATTGCACTTCTTTTATTTTGCATAGAGAGTCATGAAGCCAGTTCTACCCTTCCCTTCCCTCCCCCACTCCACATACACACACAGCAGTAGGAGTGGTAAGTAACACCCAGCTGTTGAAGGAATTCATTCCTGAGGATCTTCTTCATGTAGGTTTACTCCACCAAAAGCTAGGTTTTAAGCACCAAAAAAATCTACCTAGGCTTTGTAGAAGAACAGGCCCACAGATAAAGATTCATGAAGGAACCTTCTGGAATTCACTGAGGAATGAATATGTGTTGGGCACAAAGGTTTTCTAGTCATTTTTTTCATTCTGTCAACTATAATTACTAGGATTGCCAATTTTGTTTGGATGTATTCCTGGAGATTTAATCACGATATAATCTTTAATTAAAGATTAATCTTTAATTCCTAGTGACTCTAGGTCAATTCTGGAGGGTTGGCATCTCTAATAATTACCAATGTTAACTAGTGCTTTTTCTTCCATTGGCCACAATCTTAGTAAAAATTTTAAGAATCTTTATTTACCAGCGACATTGGCCTATGCACAGTCCGTGAGGTGCCACAGAGGCTCCTTGTTTTTAAATCATTCCCTACAGTTAGGATGACAGAAACCAGTTTAATTGGGACCAAGGCTGATGCGGCCTTTCAGACGTAAGGAAACATGCTGGGCTTGTGGCCCACAAATTCTTGGGCCTGTTGCTTTAGGGCGCCTATTGGGTCAGTAATGCTTAGAAAAAGGGGAGAGGCTATCAGAAAGAGAGAGTTACTTGAAACTTACTCATCCTGAGAGCATTATACCAAAAGTGCAATTAAACATGGGAAAACAAGTGTGAAGATGAGGCTACCCAAATATATTTAATACTCCTGAGTTCTGTCGTTTATTCTTATACCTGCAATCCCAGGGAAGTCACTTAATTTCTCTTCCCCCATTTCTTCAGCTGCAGTACAGGGATAATATTTACCTAACCCCCCAGGGGTATTACAATAAGGAATAAAGAATTAGCTATGAGGTTCTGTGGAGATGAAAACAACTACATAGGTGCCCAAGGATTAATTATATGAAGGGCTAGGTTGCGAGCCCCTTACCCTGGAGGGCTGGCGCTCACACCAATAATCCCATTGACATCCTGGGAGTAATTGCTCACTAAGAGGGAGGTATTCATAAGCTGGCCCTAAACGAATCCCAACATTTAAAAATGAATGTAGATTGCAAGCTCCAAATGCATCGTAGAGTTTAAGGCCAGAAAGGCCCACCAAATCGTCTGGTCCGACCTGTGTGTCACAGGCCACCAAGCACCACCATCCAGGATCTGCAGGCTAATGAGATAAAATAAGTGTGTGATAAGGGTTTATTTCAAGATCATGAACGGTAATTTTGCTACATTAATGTGGATTAAAGTTCCATGAAATCCCAACTGGAAAGTGGTTGAAGAATTAAACATTGTTTTTATTAGGCAAATATCTGGATAAATATATAGCTGAAATCCTAACTGTTCACATCACTATCTCTCTCTCTGGTTCTTTCTTGGCATAGCTGGGTTATATTTGCAGTAGTGTTTCATGATTTAAGATGTGTTTTGTATATTATTCTGTTAAGCACTCTGAAAAGTTGTAGAGCATCCATATTTGTTACCTGATGGAATTTCTGAAGCACCAGGGACTTTCTGGTCCAGGTTATTGTCCTAGAGGCTTAAAACATTCAAATCTGTTTTTCCAAATTGCATTCCTTCCCCCAACAGTGGGAGCCAAGTTGGACCTGTAAGATTACTCTGTGCTCTTACTGGATGAAAGTTCTGTTTTTAAAATTGATTTAGATATAAATATTTAGCTACAGGCTTTGGAGAGTCATTTGTTTGGGTTTGTCTCTTACTCCACTGCGTCACAGTGTTTGGCCAATCTTGTTCCTTCGGGGTATCTTCCTACTTATAGTATTTCACAAAGAATGCGTTTTCAGGCTGGATTTCCAGTAAATTATGCTGTGGTTCCAGGATATGGACTAAAATAGAAGCATGCATGCAGTACAATGCCCCTCCAATTGAGTTCAAATCTTTCATGCAACCATTACTCTCTTTCACTATTCTGGCCACATCACCCTCCTCTTCCCATCCCCCCAACAACATCTGAATCTTTTCTGGCTTCCTCTTACTTCAAGCATCAAAGTTAGGGCTCCTTGTGCTTACAAACCCATCCTTGCTAACAGCTTTTCTCTCATCTCATCTTGCACCCAAATTTTGCTTCTAATGTTCTTCCAGCTGTTTCCAAAGTCACCTTTCTCCCACACTCAGCTTTACATCTTCCATGTTGGCCCCTATGTTTTGGACATCTCCCCACTTCATACCTGTCAGACATCTTCGCTCAGGGGTTTTCCTTAGAGAAAGCCTTGTTTAACACGGAAACATGGGAATTGCCATGCAGAATCAGACCAGTTTTCCTTCTAGTCTAGCACCTGACAGTGGCCACTCCCAAATCATTCAGAGGAAAAGGCAAGAAACTACCCAATGGTCAATCATGGCATCATCTGAATATAGGATAAGTTTCTTTCTAAATCCCCAACAGTTAGTGGTTGACTTATGTCCTGAAGCATGAGAGCTCACATCTAAAAATGTTTTTATCTTGCTTAATATAACTGACTGTTCTCACTAATATAAATGTCAGATCCTGTTTTAAATCCTACTAAGCTGTTGGCCTCAGTGATGTCTTGTAGCAATGAGTTCCACTGGCTAACTATGCATTGTGTAAAAATTTATTTCCCTTTATAAATTGAAAACCAACACTTTTAGAATTTAATTGAATGTTCTGATATTTAAAAGGGCCAATTGGAGCTTGTGATTCACCTTCTCTGCATTATTTTATGTACTTCTCTCATATACCCTCTAATTTATCATGTCTCTAAGAAGTTCCAATTACTTAAATCTCTTTAAAGTCATTCCAAGCCTCTAACCCTTTTTGTTGCATCTCTCTGGAGATGTATTTCTGGATGACCAAAACTGAAACCAACAGGACTCCACTGGCCATCACATACAGCCCCCAGCTAAAACCCCTCCAACGCATCATCAGGGATCTACAAACCATCCTGGACAATGATCCCACACTTCACGGCCTTGGGTGGCAGGCCATCCCGCCCACAGACAACCTGCCAACTGACACGTATTCTCACCGCAACTGACACCATCCACCATAGAACTCGGAACCAACCCATGCAACAAACTCCGCAGCCAACTCTGCCAACATATGCTACACCGAGTGACACCATACAGGACTAACCGATCAGCCATACCATCACCGGTTCGATTCACCGCACACTCACCAATGTACTATATGCCATCAATATGCCAGCAATGCCCTCTGCTATGTACATACCAAATGACAGTCTCTACAGAAAAGGATAAATGACACAACTCGGACATAGGATCATGCGCTAACATTTTACAAAACCTGTAGAGAGCACTTCAACCTCCTGGACACACTATACAAACCTTAAGTGGCCATCCTGCAGCAAAAAAACTTCAGGACCAGACTTCAAAGAAAACTGCTGAGCTTGCAGTTCATCTGCAAATTGACACCATTCAGCTCAGATTGAACAAAGACTGTGAGACTGATGCCAAACTACAGAACCAGGTTTCTTCCTCCTTGGTTTTCACACCTCAGCTGCTAGAACAGGGCCTCATCCTCCCTGATTGAACTAACCTCGTTATCTCTAGCTTGCTTGCTAGCATATATATACCTGCCCCTGGAAATTTCCACTACATGCAGCTGACGAAGTGGGTATTCACCCACGAAAGCTCATGCTCCAAAACGTCTGTTAGTCTATAAGGTGCCACAAGATTCTCTGCTGCTTTTACAGAACTGCATGTGAATTGCTTTTACCACTGCCTGTCAAGGAGATGTGACAGCAGCAGGGCTGGGTGATCCACAGGCATCGGACCTATTCTGGACAGAGCAGAATGCAGTTTAAAATGGGACGCTTGGCCGTTCTCAAAGCCAAAGTGAGAACAAAGCTGCTCGCTGTACAGCCAGACAGGCCATCCAGCCCAAAATTTCCATGATGGTCACAAATGTCTGCCTCACATCAGTAAACCTACAGGATCCTGTATGACTACCCATCGTACTAGTGTTACAACTCTGTTTTTAATTGCACCCTACGTATAGTCAGCAGAAAAGTCTCTTATCTGAATGTCTAGCCAATCACATCACAACAGGGCAAGGACAGCTTCTATCTGATACCAGCAAGTCTTGTCTCATGGTGTTTCTAGCTCATCCAGAAGCAAGACTTACAAGTTCAGTTCTTGCAGGCTCCCTATCCCAATGACCTGAACTCAATACCATGAGATACCTGGATTATACATTTCATGTAGGCAGCCACATTTCTGTGGTTCTCAGAACCATAGCATCAAAATGTTTGCCTACTAATAGCATCCATTTGAATTTAGGGGATAACCTGACATGAAATATAAAAGCAGGCTTATCTTCAGTTAAATTCCTAGCCCAGTTTATCTCAGACACATTTATGGACTCTCTGTAGCATTTTATAAACTTGGCAAATGTTCTCAAATGGGAACATAGATGCACATTTGTCTTGGAAGTTCCCAACTCCCCACATGCTGCACAGGAAAGAATGGGACAGGAAATTTCAGGGTTACTGGGGTCTCTTTGGTTGCAGCTGTCTTTTTTTTTTGCTTTCACACATACTTTTATAGCAAGACTAGAGCTGTCTTGAATAACGGAAACAGAGCCCTGTTCACTTCTGATTCTTTTCTCTCTTGTCTGATCAAAAACAGAGAGTATTAGGAAAAGTAACACAGACTCTTCACACACACACACACACACACACACACACACACACAGAGAGAGGCAGGAGTAAAACAGCTTAGATAAGGCTGTTTTCTTTTTTTTTCTTCTTTTTTTGACTATGTGGGGGAAAAAAGTTCTAGTTAAAATTCCTTAAAATCAAATCTTCCTTCACAGCACCAAGGATATGAGCCAGCAAAGCACATAAGCGCGTGCTAACTTTGACATCAGTGGGACTTCGCATGTGCTTAAAGTTAAGCATATATGTTTAACTGCTTTGTTGGACAGGGATCTATGGTAGGATGGTTGAACTAGTTATACTAGACCCATGCATGCAAACTCCAAGTCGCTTTTAAGTGCACATGGTTATAAGGTGGTCTAAGCAGGGCCACATGTGTATAACTCATTTTCACCTCCCAGAAAAATCATAGATACATATAAGATACAAAGCCAAATTCTATGATCCTTAATTCAGCACCATGGGAGCTTTGCTTGGACAATAACAGAATTTGGCCCAAGTATGTGCCTATGGTCTCAGGTAGGTATGGATTCAGTGTGGCTAGCCCCTCCTGCAGCTTGCATCACTGAGGCTACACTCCATTTTAGCATGCTAGCTGGATCGCCATGGTATTTACCACCTCACAGTGATTAATATAGTTCTCCTTATAATGTTTCTGTTAGCCTGTACTGTTATCTCAGAGGCAGCACCAGCATGTGCTAGCAGCCTCAAATATGTACCCCCAGGGTTTAGGCAGGTTTGTAATCAGGATGACTAACATCATGCCACCACTCCTGTGGCCCATGCAACAACATTACTGTTTTTAGCATGCTAGCTCAGATGAGAGCTTGTACGAGTGTGTTACATGAGCTGGGACTTGCACCCCTAGCTTGTAACATAGACATAGCCATAGCCATAGAGGGCAGACTTGAGTATTGAACTGAGATCTCCTAAGTCCCAGTCCAGTGTCAGCAATGTCAGTTTGCCATAGGCACCAACTCCGTGGGTGCTCCAGGGCTGGAGTACCCATGGGGAAAAATTTGTGGGTTCTCCGCATCCACCGGCAGCCAAGCGCCCCTTTCTCCCCCCACCCCCAGCACACTGCATCCATGCTCCTCACCCTCTCTCCTAGCACTTCCTGCCACCTACTAGCTGTTCGGTGGCGCTTATGACTTTCCAGGAGGGAGGGGGAGGAATGGGGATGCGGTGCACTCAGGGGAGAAGGCAAAAAGGAGGCGGGGCAAGGGCAGGGACTTGGGGGAAGGAGTGGGATAGGGGCAGGGCAAAGGTGGTGCAGGGGTGGGGTCGAGCATCCACTGGGAAGAATGGAAGTCAGCGCCTATGCTGGTTCATGATCCCCCATTAAAATATTTTGTACTGTGCATCCAAAACAGATTGTAAATGGTTAATATGGGAAGTGGAAGATTATGGCACTCACCGAGATAGACATAAGTCATTAGCTTTGGGCTTCATTCTCACAGTAAAAGAAATATATCATGTTGCTATAACTGTTCGTACATTAAATGTGTGATATGTCCTGGAGACAGACCTGGCTTGTTAGTCTGGAAAAGGATAAAAAGGATAAATGACCAAGATTTCGAGACGTGATCAGTGATTCTGGCATCTCTATTTATGAGTGTACAGTTTTGGATACTTTAAAGGTCCTGATATTCAGAGGGACAGTGCTCCATATTTTCCCCAAAAACAGACCTTTTGGAGGCCTCTGAAACAAGATATCCAAAATCTGAGGCACTCAAATCACTAGTCACTTTTGAAAATTTTGACCATTAGTCAAACTTATTCAAATATTTTGTTAGGCCACTCAAAAATATTTATGAATTGATTGTGATATTTGTACAGTGATTCAAAAAGTACTGTGATAAGTGCAAAGCATTATTATTATTTATAATATCTAAGTCAGTTCCCAAACCCACCCTGGGACGAAAAATGTAGAGCCTCTAGGTGTTTGTGGACCTATTTTCAGCTCCCCTCAAAACTAGCCCTGATTGTGAGCTGAAAAATTTGCTTGCATTTGCACACACATAAGGGGTGAAATCTTGGCCAATTGAAGCCAACAGCAAAACCCTCATTGACTTCAGGGAAGCCAGGATTTCACCCAAAGTGGGTAGTTAGATGATGCTCCCTTTCCTGATTTGTTCATGCACTTAGTTGGATGCTCAGATACATGATTTGCATGTGCAATGACCAGTTTCCACATCTAAAATAGGTAAATGCACACGTCTGTAGATGCAAAATCAGGGCCACAGTTGAAATGAACAAGACTTTTGTGCAAGCCCTTATTGTATTTGTGTGTTGTGAAACTACTAATGTTTGCAGTAAACAATTTGTTTGTCCACCACAAAACACTTTCAGCAGAGCTTACAGATTTCTCCATTTTGTGCAAACTGATCAGATTGATTAGCATGAAAGCTTATTTTGTGCCCATCAGCCTAAGAGGAACCTGGAAGCATGAAATTAACCTGATTAATATGTCAAAATTGCTGGCATTCCAACTGATGACATTTTGACCGCAATGTGCAATCCAGGGATGTATCTCATATTGTGTAAAAATGTTTAGAGCCACAAGAACAGAAGACTCCTCAGAACCATGGCACTATTATAGAAGAACATGCATTGCAGAAATCTGCTGCAAATCCTCCTCTAAATCTATGCTTGTAGCCAAATCCACTTCACTTCCTATGATACTGAACATGACGCAGCCCTTTGAGGTCCACCACTAGCCATAAATCCTAGGGAGGAAACAGTTCTGAGGCCTAGGAGGAAAGACAGCATTTCATTTTCTAAAGACAACCCAGAGCAGCAGGGTCAAGCAAAGCTTGGCATTGAAGCTCTCAAAATGCAGGATATAATTTTGGATGTTTTTGTATTTGTTTGGTTACCAGTGAACCATATGCAACAACTGAAACCATTTTCTGTTCTTCTTCTCCTGTATAACTGTCTCTTTGGGAGTTGATCCTTCTATAAACTATAGCTCCCTAATAATGAGGTGAAGATATCTGCTACGTCACTTGTATGTGAAGAGAGTCAGATGCTTGTGAACAAGCACATTTCCAGCAGACTGAAGTCACAGACCAATGCTGAAGATAACCTCTTCCATTCGCTGCCTGTCACAGTGAAACTGTGCCCTCTCATATGCACCCTCACTTAATCAGACCCAGGTCTATTGAGAATGGACCCAGAGCTGTAGGGCTGGATATGTGGTGCTGTTCAGCAATTGGCTGCCTGCAGATCTAAAATGTTTAATCAATGCACAATGTTTAAGCTGTAAACTATGATCATTGCAGGAAAGTTGATGTGAGATAAAATGCTAGTTTCACATTAAAGGGATTGGGTCCCACATGTGCCTCCTTCCCCTCCTCCCCCCGCTTTGTAATTATTTTGTAGCTGTAGGGCTGGATATGTGGTGTCTAAATCATACAGGCCCAAATTTTCAAGAAATGAGTGATTTTGGGTGCCCAACATTTATATGAGGAATGGGTGCTTAGCAATCCCTGAAAATCGGGTCCCTTTAAAGTGACTCAGATTGGACACCCAAAAACTGACACCTAGATTCGCTAGTCCTGTTTGAAAACTTTGGAGACAATTCTTTCCATGTATCTTTTCTAAACAAATCAAATGTTTTGGTGATGTGTGTGTTAAAAAAAATGAATGCCAGCATTCGCACGCAACCCTACAATAACAAAGCAGTGTGTATAGGTAGCAGAAGAAAAACATTTTTGGTAAGGAGACATAACTTGCTTTCAAATCTCCTACTGGTTATTCTGTACTGAACAGTGAGAAAAAAAACCCTTCCAGACACCCTTTTAAGTAGCAAAAAGGAAATGTTAGTTTGAAATAGCAGCAGAAGAGCAGTGAATTTTTACAGTAAGGAAAATCTGCATGGAAGAACCACACAGTTCAGAATTCAAACCTTTCACACATGAATGCCAGCTTGGCAGCTGTTAAAAGTACAATGGAATTGAAGTTTCCACAGTGCCTTTAAGCTTTTCCATGCTCTGTTTTACATGTTTCTTACTAGGCTGTCAAAGACAAGCAGCACCAAGCATACCATTCATTAGAGCCAGAGGGGGATGACCCTTATGGACATGCAGAGGGCACATGCTACTTTCCACCATGTTTGGCACAGTGCGCATAAAGGCCAGTCATGACTGCAGTCCCTGCACTTATAGTAGCTCAGAAACTACTCTCTCCGTGCATCTAGTTCACTGTCTTCTGTTCTAAACTTCCTTGGTCAGATCCTCAGCTGAGAACCAGGCACCAAACACTTCTACCTCTCTTCTGAGCTTCTCACGACTACAGTACCTTATATTAAATATCCCTTTACATCTTGTCCACTTTATCCCCTATCCTCCTATCTGCTTTACTGATTCTCTTACACGTGTACCAAACTCCGTTTGGAGTTACATACCTAGTTCATTTCAACACTGCCAGAGAAAACGGAAAACGTTAAGAAGGCTAGTTCAAAAACTCTCCAATCTGCACTGTGTCCCAGTGGCGCTATAAGTCTGTCTGTGACCACGTTTACTGCAATAAACAAAGTTTTTAAAAAAAAAAAAAAAAAAGAAAGGAGAAAGAAAGCAATGCTTAAACAGATTTGGTGTGTTAATTAAAGCATGAATTACGATCTCATTTCCCGAGTATTTTCCTGCATCATACTTTATGTCAAGCTACCAAGTCAAAGTACTTTCTCTCAGTTTTCTTTTAAGTGCTGGTGAAAGATATTGGCTTGACAGCCTGGAGAATGAAGTCTTCTGTTTATTCACAGAGAAGGTATAACACAGACAGAAGCTTTTCAAGTTTCCCCACTTCTCATGCCTGACCTGAAGAGACCTACCATAGGTGTCTCAGTCTCCATTCCCATTCTATCCTTGGCCCCTGTATTAAGACCACTACAAAGGGAGATATTTATGGCAGTGGCTTTTGCCTTGGGAATGCTTGTCCTCTGGGAATTGGACAGAAACCACAATTCAACAGACCACGAAACCAAGCAGTATATTTAAACTAAGAAACAACCTGGTTGAACCTTTGTAGAGAAAACAGATGCCTCTCTAAACAAACTAGCGCTAAGCTGTGATCAAGTATACCTCTTGATCCCACTAAAGCAGAAGTCTAAGAAGAAAAACCTTTCTGCCCTGATTCTAAATAAGACACATTCTGTTTTCATCTGCAGTCTACTGTGTTAGAGGGAGGTGAGGTGAAGGAAAGAGATAATGATTGTAGGCGTTTTGGTAATTGTTTGGTACTTAGCTTCCTCATTAACTCCTAGCATTGGAGCAGGAAAGACATATTGGTTGATTTTGCCTGTTTTTGCATACATCTGAACCATGACTAAATGCTGCCATTTAGTCAGTATATTCTTAACACCACTATTTACTCATTCATTCATTTCTTTATAATTTGTGCTCTCTGCCACCAGCACTCTTGGATGATATGCAAATGCTATTCCAGAATGCTGCACAAGAGCAAATGTATAAAATGAAGTTATAGGGCCAAATTACTGCTGTCCATTACACTGGAGTAAATCAGGAGCAACTCCGGTGAAGTTAATGGATTTATAGCCAATTCTGAGAACAGAATTTGGCCTGTATTATATTGTAAAGTGGAAACCATATTAATGATTTTAAACTCTTTGGGGCAGTGTCAGAGTAGACTTACTGCTAGTATGTCCCCTCACGGCTTCACGACATAGCAACCTCTCCTCTTCAAGTGCCCCCTGCCGACAACCACTCCCTGCAGCAGTCTGCCTCCTCTTTCTGGCCAGGTGGCTCAGTCCCGCCCTTTCCAGGTAAGCCAAGAGTCCAATAATCAAACTCAAACTCCTCCCTCCCTATGCTGGCTCACTCCTCCACAGACTCTTCATCCCTTCCTAGGCTCTGCAAGGTTGTCCTCCTGCTCTTATGCAGAACAGTACCTCCCAGGGCTTTCTTCTGAGAGGCTGGGGTCCAACCTCAATAGTCCTCCTCCACATGTATCAGGGTGTTTCTGCACCACCTTTTCCAGTGGACCTGAAGCCCTTCATCATCCAGTCCAGCGACTCTGTGGCAAGCAGTTGCTGTCTGCCCCCTCAGACTCCTCACTGCCTTGGATTTCCTTCAGACCCTTTCCCATAGGCCCTCCCTGGGCTTACTATACAACTGCCTCTCTCTAGGCCTCTCTAGCAACTAGAGAGAGACTGCAGCCTCCTTCTTCCCTTTATGCTCACCACCCAGCTCCTCTCCCATCTTCACCTTCACTTAGCCCTAGCCCACTCTCCAGGTATAACCAGGCACACTAATTGCTCTCCATCTCCAGTTTACTCTTTCATTACCTGTGTGGGATAGATGGTCCCTGCCTGCGATGGGCTATCTTCTTGTTATATGTTTGAACAGCACCCAGCACAATGGGAATCTGATCTCTGATAGAGGGGACGGGGGTCGTCTTTAGGCACTACTGTACTTCAGAAAAATAATAATAGATTTGCTCCACAGCTTGGGTGCAGAGCTGTAAGTTACCAGTTCATTTACTAAATATTGTTTGAGCGCCAAGAAAGAGTCAAATATAAACCCCAGAAAACTCCCTACTTTCGAATATGGTTAAGGGTTGACGTAAACACACACAGTAAAAAAAAAATTCAAGGCTGTGGCTGCCTCCCTTTGCCTTTTTTAAGTCTCCCTGTTGACCGTTGCCATTTCGACACGTGATGTGCCTTTGTAAGAGGATCACACACTTTTGGAACAGGGCTAGTTATGCAATTCTGACTTTCACGCAGAAATTCTTTGATGAACTCAGACCTTTAAAGTCCAATTTTCACTTGTGGGAGAAGCGGGTATCCTCTACAAAAACCAAGCACATGCAGCTGCAAATTGGGTAACTGTAGGCCTTCTGACTGATTTGTGAATGTGTTTACCTGGTGTGTATGTGCAAATACCTGTTGGCACATGCATTGATCTGGCTTGCACATACAGTTATGAGGCTCACATGTGTCAGTGCACATGTGCACAACTGTGGGCTTTTGAAGGCGCAAAGATGCATCGCACATTTTTTGCTGAGATACCTATTTTGCTTCTCTTTGGAAATTCCATCTCTCATCTTGTACTGGCATGTAATTTTCTTAGTGTGAAATACTCATTAGCTTCAGTGGGGCCAGGATTTCACCCTTTGCATGCTAGTGTTAGCACACACGAAGTAAGGAAGAATAATTCCCTTTTCATTGGAGGAATGAGTGGATGAAATGAGTGCCTGTTCAGCAGAAGGTCAGCCTAGGTGATGATAATGGTTCCTTTTGGCCTTAAAAATCTATGAAATCTTAATGACAAACAAACAGAAAATCCTCAGAGGTTAATGTGTTTACATTAGTCCAGGGGTAGGCAACCTGCGGCACGTGAGCTGATTTTCACTGGCACTCACACTGCCTGGGTCCTGGCCACAGGTCTGGGGAGCTCTGCATTTTAATTTAATTTTAAATGAAGCTGCTTAAACATTTTAAAAATCTTATTTACTTTACATACAACAATAGTTTAGTTATATATTATAGACTTATAGAAAGAGACCTTCTAAAAACGTTTAAATGTATTACTGGGGCGCGAAACCTTAAAATTAGAATGAATAAATGAAGACTCGGCACACCTCTTTTGAAAGGTTGCTGATCCCTGCATTAGCCCCTCTCCCTGTGGAAATCTGTCTCCTGCAGTGAACCACTCATATGAATTTCTGAGGGATAGACTGAATGAAAATCCATTTTAAACGGAAAACTGTCAAATTCCAATAGGAACCGACCTGGGGTCCATTCTTAAATGCCATATATCCATGATCTGTGACGCAAAAAGAAAATCATTCACACTCTTATTGTACTTCAGTTCTTGGCTTTCTTGTTTTTGCTAGAAGACTATTTGGAGAACCAAATGACTGGAGTAGGACAGAGATATCCCAATAAGCTGAAATCTGCTTTCGCAGACTTCATATGAGGGGGGAAATTAATATTGAGTTAAGAGGTTGCTTTTACACCGGTGATTTTACCCACATTAGTGAATCTAGAATCAGGCTACAATACTCTGGTTAAAAGGCTTTATTCCATTTTGGAGGGCAACGTTTATTAGAGTCTGTTTAATGGAGACGCCTGACAATGAATGCTTGCAGAAAGAGATTTTCTTCCAAAAGACACAACACTCCCTCTGTCTCAGTTGAGGGCTGGGAGAACTGTAACTATGATGTCACTATAGTCGTTCTCCAAAGAGATTCTTTCAGTATAACAAAAGAAAGATCAAAGTGTGATATTCCCATTGAGTTCCATAGGCTTTGCCTCAGGCCCCAAGTCACCACACAATGTAGAGTCTTATACGTCACAAAGACCAGTCAGCTGCAGGAATCAGACCAAAAAATTCCCTTTTCCCTTTTTGTTCATTTTTCAGGCTCCGAGCCTGTAAACAATTACCCAGGAGTAACTTTACTTCATCTCACATGTTTGTTTGTGGGGCAAGGGCATTCAGGTGTCAGACTTAAAGGTTTGTTTCAATATAGTAGAGATGGAAGATAAGGTTTTACAGATCTCTCTCAGTAACCATGTAATGAGTTGAAGCAGTTATTTACAGAAAATTGGGATGGCAAGGCTACGTGGAGTTCACACTGCCTTGTCTCCGAACAAAATAAAAAATATGTTAAGCACATTTAATAAAAGTGGAGATCAGGAAATTGTTATTGCATGTTACAAGGCTTCATGAAAACCTGATGGTATCTGAATGATGCACAAACCCCAGCACAAAGTATTTCTTTTCAGAGCCATTGCAATGTAAGCCACGAAGGCAGATAAATAGTAGTACGCACTCTGCATGTTCGTAATATGGGTTGTACTTGGTATACTAATTTTAATATGCATTCAACAGCATACAGTACATTGTCAGGGGGTGGTGCTCAGAATACATATTGATCGAGGACACCTGTCTTTGTAGGGCCATAGTTCGCATTCATAAGTATCATGGGTACAGAAAGCAGAAGGCACAACAGCATCCAACAAAGTCACTGCAGAAACTGTGATCGACATTTCTGACAACACACTTTATAAAATCAATTTTATATAAGTGAGACTCACTTCCTCCATGGAAACATGCCCTAGGAGGTGGACTTCCTCTTGAAGGAGAAGGGTCACAGCAGAACAAGGCATCTGTAACTGCAATATAATCGGAGCTCATAACCAGCCAAGGCAATCCGAAGGGTGAGTAGGGCATGACTGATTCACAGGCTCTCCTGGGCAGACTCCAACAATTGGGCTATCACAGAGCCCTGACAGCAATTTAAAGTTGCCCCCACCACTGTCCCATGACACAGCAGAGCTCACTTCAGAGGGAAAGGGTGCACTAAGGTGCAAATGGTGCATCAGGTCCCATTAACCTACAATGTCGACTGACGGTCATTTTCATTTGCAAATACTGTGCTCTTATTTAGCTTCAGGAGGTGCATTGTGGTCTAGTAGTCAGTGCAAGGGACTAGGAGATCATGTTCCTGGTTCTGTTTCCTGCTTCACTAATAACTATTATGTGACTGAGCAGGCCACTTACCGTAACCTGTCTATGTATCCCTCTGTAAAATGGATGTAATAACATTTGCCTACCTTATGGGGATATTGTGAGATTAACTTAATGTCTGTAAGATTCCTTGAGACCCTAGAAATATAAGTGGAAGATATTACGGTCTAAAATTAGATTATGAACTTTTCAAGGTGTCTTTCTGTATTTAAAGCACCTAGCACACTTCTGCATGGCATAAAAAGAAGAAATGATAATACACAGGGGAAAGGATTTGAAATGGGTAAACGTTTCTTTCTTCCTGGACTCATGTAAGTTAAAAATGGCTAAATTAATTTTGCAATAATAGTAATAATAACAAAATACACATTACCCTAGGTTGAGACCTTCCTTTCTGTCTCCTCCTGAAGAGAGATTTTGTAATGTTTACTCTAAAAATCTTGCTTTGTAACATAAATCCATAGCAATAGCATGCTGCTGGCCATTCCAATAAAACTGGAGTACCTAAGTAAGGGCAATATTGATTGTACTGGGAAGATCTTTTATTGGTAGCCACATAAAATTCCAGCTTCCAGATGAAGATCCATAATTAATATTTGTTTTATGTTTAAGAAGAATAAAGGATTTATCAGTCCTTCCTTATTCAGATCTTACTCGGGTGACTACTGTCATTGAAGTTAGTGAAGTTTGATTGGATTGTAAGCGCTTTCATTCAGAAGTTGCACTGGTTTAACTAAAGATGTATTAAATTGATTTAGGGAAACTGGTACAGCTTGTTATGCAGACACTTTTACATTGATTTAAACCTGGTTTATAGCAATTTAGCTCACACTTTATAAATTACAGGAGCAAGATGAACTGCTGTAAACCAGATTTAAATCCATTTAAGAATGTCCCCATACAACACCAGTCGTACCAGTATAAATCGGTTTAACATCACAATTTTAATTAAACCAGTACAACTTGTGTATAAGTCACTCCTGTGACCGTGGTACAGACTAACTAAAGCACATAAAACCAGAGTTACAGTTGATAAACTAAGAAATGTGAAATAAATATTAAAATTCAAATATTTTGGTTAAAATTAAAATAAAATACAAAAATTTTGTTCTTCGATAGCAGCTTAATCAGAGGCTGTCAAAGCCTTTACCAAACATCAGTTAAGTCTCACAATTTCCAACATATGAGAAAAGGAAATATCATTCCTGTTTTACATAGAGGAAACTGAGGCACAGAAAGGTTAAGTGATTAACACAGGAAGTCAGTGGCAGAGCTAGGAATACAACTAGGGTTCCTAACTGCTATTGTCTTGCTGTAATCAAAAGACTTCCTTCTCTGACTCTTCAGTGTTCTGGGGCTTATGAAGTGTTCTCCTAGTTGTTCTCTACCCCATTTTTTTTCCTGTTTCACTTCTATGCGTCTTGGCTGTGCCTGGACCAGACGTGAAAGTGCCTGAAATCGTGGTGGGGGAAACCAACCCTTTGTTCTTATGAGATTTCAAGCCTCCCCTCCCTGCACCCCACAATTAAATGTTTGGACAAGCTTTCTTAAGTATCTGAACTTCTGAGAGCTTTGCCAAACCAAACTCAAAGCTTACGGAGGTTTTCCCATCACTGTTAACAGAGACGTGCCTGTCTCAATGTTTTACTGAGATTTTCAGTTCTCCACGATGTTGCACATACATAACACTACAATACACACACGCAGCAGGATGAGCTAGGGAAATGTCGCAAACACTTTGCATTGTCTTGGTTAACTGCAGTACAACTTTGACTACACAGCTACTTAAGCGCAGAGAGGCCTATAAATGAAGGCGTTTTTATTGAAGTACTGTCTCTTTAAAAATAGAAATAAAAACCCCTCAATGTTTTCTTTAGTCTTTGCCGTTCTTTGGCAGAGTCCCAAAGATTTCACTGTCCTTGTCTCCAGCATCTGGAAACCATCAGTGTGAACAATAGAGTGCTAGGAACTGGAACCCCTGCCTCAGCTCCCATGGGACTTCACTCCAGAGAACATGAGAACACAAACCATTGGACACCATGTGGTCAATTACTTCAAACTAACAAATCTGTGCGCCTTCCTATTTTCTGTTTTGCTTGGCACCACATGACCCTTTCACAATGGAACCCAGCTGTTGGAAAAGCCAGCCGTTTTCTGTTTTAACCTCTTGCTGACTCTTGTGCTTTCTGTCCATCGCAATCTGAGGATTAGCATGTGCCGTAGGTAAAAGTGTCCCAGTTGTTAAAATTCTGGCTAGATAATAATGTTTGGCTGTATTAGTCAGTATAAAGGTTGACAGCATTAATGTAACAGGGCACTGAAACTATGTCACACTAGAGCATCGCGGGTGGTCATCTTGTGTGACATTGCATGCCAGCCTAGGTGAGATTAAAATAGAGCCTTAAACTGGTAGAGCAATTTTGTAACCTAGCTACTTTATGCAATGACTGTGTAGTGCAGTGAGCTATACATTTCTTTAATTAAAGGGATTTTAGCATAAGCACCATACTGATGGCATCAGAGGACCAAAATCATCTCAACATTGGCAGGGTCAGTGCAAGCTTTCCCTACACCTAAGTTTTTCCCCTACTCAGGAGAGCCAAATGCCAGGGCTGAGAGGGGACGTGAGTTTCTTTGCTCAGTTTTCCTATGCAAAAAGAAAAAACGTGTGCATTGCTTTGAGTTTTAGTTAAATATTAGGTTGTAGCCTTTAGGGTGGTGTTATTCTTACGTTCCTTAATTCCCACTGAGGACAGGGAGACCAACTGGAAGTGGCTGATTATTCTGAATTAGGGCCTCATCCTGTAAATTGCTGATTGCCCTTACCGCCCACTGAAGATTGAATGGAAATTTTAAAAACAGGAGCCTAGCGAACACCACATTTCTGATACAAATGATCATACATGGAGCTTTTGGGATTTGTAAACATTTTCATTGATACCTGGTAGTTGACTGAAAGCTTGCAAATAACATGACACCTTGAATAAAAAAGAAATGAATTTGCTCATTTGATTTGGAAAAATATAAGTGAGTCAGTTTTTTACTACTCATCCAGCTCCGAAACCTACTAGATTATTGTTCAGCATTAGGCTAGTTTATGAGTTGGTCACCTTGACAAATTTCATTGTGACACATGATGCGTTATTTACATATGGACCTATATTAATAGATTTGTGCAATAAAAATAGGCATATTATAGAAATTAATGTTACAGGCAGAAGCCAACCATAAAATAGGCGAGTGCCATACAAGTATAATAATCCAAAATTATGCAACATGGCTCTCTGTTCTCATCTAAGTTCTCCTCACACCTTCTATGGGTCATCTCAATTATCACTTCAAACATTTTTTTTTTTGTTTTCCCCCCGCTCCTGCTGATGATAGCTGACCTCAGTTGATTGCACTCTTACAGTTGGTATGCGTACTTCCACCTTTTCATGTTCTCTACATGTATAAATATCTTCTATCTGTGTGTTCCATTCTGTGCATCCGAAGAAGTGAGCTGTAGCCCACAAAAGCTTATGCTGAAATAAATTTGTTAGTCTCTAAGGTGCCACAAGTACTCCTGTTCTTTTTGTTCTCATCTAGTGGCTGGAGCACAAAGATGGATATCTGCTTTAAGCTAACAGAGTAGGATCTTTCAGCTTATGCAGTAGAGGCTCACGGTTTTAGACTCAGCGGTCCCAAGTTTGATCCCTGCTACTGCTGGCCCACTCAGGCATGTGGTCTGACACACGTTTTGTCAGACAGCTCTATCAGGTGTGATCAGATAGTGTCCCCATAGTGACCCTCTTGTGCTAGTCTTCTGAGAAAAGGCTTTCAATTATGCCAGCATGGGCAGGGCCCAGTGTCCGTGCTGCTGTGAGGGACACAACTGTCCTCCAGGGATTTGATTGAGGCAAATATAGTCAGACTGTTTGTGTATTAAATCTAGCTTCCACCCAACTCTCCAAACAAGAGCAGCTATTTAATTAACTGCTCTATCAATATTATTAGCTGAATTTTTACCTTAGATACAGGCTCACCGTAAATTACATAATGCATTAGGGGGTAGGGAAGTCCTTATTTTTACATGTTTATTTCAGTGTTACAGAATGTTACCGAGGTGGGTGGGTCTCAAAAAAAAAATTACCAAAAAATTTATTATGTCATTTATGGACAGCTCTGTAGGTTCAGGAAGACCAGCAAACCTGATCTCCAGGAAGCAATGTTTGAGTTTTGTTGATATTGCATCACAACCCTGCTCCTGTGTCACTTTAATCCATCATTGTTCCCACCGAGAGAATCGCCTTTCGTTGCTCTTTACCAAGAGTTTAAACAACTTCTTACAATAGCGTTTTTCCCCCTCAGTTAAAACTATAATTTGTGATTTTTTTAATAATCATCCTGAGTACACTGGGAAGAGCAGTTTTGATGCAGTTAACATTAGCGAATCCTGTGATTTATGTTGTTTTCATTAATGCTCCCATCCTGCCAGCTTTAGGTGAGGCGCTGTAAGAGAACATGAGCTGAAGTTCTAATGGGGGCCTCTCACAGCCCAAAATACTGTGCAGCAAAGGGGCTTGAGAATTTCTCCCTTTGCAGGAGGCTTGTATTCTCCTGCTGCTCTACAGCACTAAACACACTGGGCCAGCTTTTTGGCTGGCATTAGTCAGCGTAGTTCCATTGACTCTAATGGTGCTACATCAGTTGCAGCTGCTGAGGATCTGGCCCATCACTGCAGCACTCAACAAATAGTAAAGATTTTCTTCATCTTTCTTTCTTTCCTTAGCACAAACCACCAAGAACCTCTCCAGGGCTCTAGGCACCTTGGCTGTACATTAAAAATACAATCCAGCTAACACAAATTAAACACAGCAATAATGTAATACACGCACACACATGCGGTATGAACCACAGCTGTTCACTACAATCAAAAAATGGGGGTAAGTCCAAGTTTAAAGAGACAAAGAAAACAAACAAACAGTTCTCTTTGGGAAACTGAAATAAACAGGGACAGTTGAAATGTTACCCCTGATTTTGTGAGAGCCGGCACAACACTGACTGTGGTGGTGGCTGCTATCTGGATATAGCCCGGGCAGGCAGCCTGCTATATTACAGTAGTGGCCAAACCAGCTTCTGAACTACATGTGGCTTTTTTACAGTTAAAGTGTGGCTCATGGAGCACCTCAACCCCCCACCCATTCTCTGCCTACCAGACTGGGGAGGGGGAGCTTGGGACTCCTGCCCTGCAACGGGGTGGTGGGGCTAGGTGTTTCTTCCTAGGGGGGGAAGGGGATCATGGGGCTTCAGCACTGCAGGAGGCGTCTGCCAAAGCTTGGGGCTTCAGTCTTCAGCAAGAGCAGGGCTGAAGCCCATAACCCCACCACTGTGCCATGGAGCAGAAGCCCTGAGCCCCAGCAGGTGCGCCTGACTCTCGAACTTCTGAAGATTATTGTATGCAGCTCTTGCAGATCAGTAAGTTTGGCCACCCCTTCTATATTATATAGTCTGTTTTCTTGGTTGGATCATGTTCCCCCTCAAAATGAAGTGTAAAGTGGTGTTTACAGACTTGTTTTTATATATAGTTATGTTTCCTTTTAAAAGAGAGAGATTTAGATGGACCATTAAATTTATTTACTGGAGGAACTCCTACTCCAGGAGCTAGGCTTTGAGCCATTTTGTTTGTATCTAATAACAATTATTCAAGATGTGGTTTGCAGTTCAGCAGTAATACTAAAGAATATTTCTTCCTTTTTCTTCCAGAAGTTGTTTATCCCAAGTGTCTGTAGAACTGATTAGGATGACACCGAGGCAGGTTGAGACAATGCAGTAGTAACTTAAAATGACAAAACGCATATTTAATCTTGTAATAATTATGGAAGATTTGTTAAATCTATGGTGTAATTCAGCCTGATCAAATGTTTACAGGTGTATACCATGGATTGGACAGAGCTGACAGAGTTCAAGTGCTCCACAAACATATATAGATCAAAAATGTAATTGCTCGAGGGAACGTTTTGTCCATGGCAATATGTAATTTTCACAAGAGTTAAGGCTCTGCTCATTTATTTGACACTAACGTTCTAGACCCAGCACAATCGGGATTCAGGCCAGGATACAGAACTGAAACCGCCTTTATGGTACTCAGACTTTAAGGCCAGAAATGACCTTCGGCACATCGCAGGCCACAGAACCCCTCCCATCCACCCCTGCAATAGGCCCATAACCTTTGACTGAATTACAGAAATCCTCAAATCTCGATTTAAAGATTTCAAGTTAGAGAATCCACTGTTTACTGTAGTTCAGACCAGCACTGATGGATGATCTCCATCCAGTGGATAAAGGCAACCATCCATTCTCATCCTCCTGGACCTCTCTGAAGCATTCTGTACTATCTGCCACAACGCACTGCTCTCTTACCCTGATAGAGGTGGCAGGGGCATTGCAGTGCAATGGTTAGAGTCATGCCTGGAGGGATGCACACAACGAGTAGTGATGGGAAACTGCACCTCTGGCTAGGCTCCACACGTGTTGAGTCCCACAAGGATCAGTTTTCTCTCCAGTCCTTTTCAACATCTAATGAAGCCAGTAGGTGAACTGGTCCGATGACGTTGACATAAGTGCCAACAATAAGCAGAAAACACACTGTTCTACATATCCTTCACCACATACAACCCTACCATTACCACCAAGATGGCCCAGTGCTTGGATGAGATCAGCTTTTGGATAAAGAAGAGCTGACTGAAGCTGTGCAAGACAAAGGTCATGATCCTGGGCAGAGGAAAACATCCTGAAAAGCTGAAGGTACAAACCTACCTGGGCATGGAGCCTTCAGCACTTAGGTAATTTCATCTAGTAGAAAACATTGCCATGCATCTTGTCAGAAACACAGGCTCCCACACGCACATGTCTTCTGCTCCCTACGCTGGCTTCCCATGTAATATTCAAGTGATTCAAGGTCTGACTCCTGATCTTCAGGTGCTCCATGCCATCAACCTCCTAAGTGAACAACCTTGGTCAACAACTATGCTTCTCTGGCTCAATGGCACTCTCTGCAATAAGAATAAAGCCCCTCTGGGTGGGAGACAGAATTTTCTCAGGAGTCTGTCTGCAACTGTGGAATCAATTCCCCCAGGAAGTGAGGAGCATTGCAGACCTTCTCATCCCCTCCCACTCTGAGTGCAAAGCAAATTTCTTTTACTTGCCTTCTCTACCAGAAATAAATAGCAACATGTATATTTATAAAAGGAAGAAAAAACTACCAAAATAAAATACTCCACTGCACATGCTTCTTTCACTGGGGAGAGAACAAGGGAACAAAGCACATGTCACAGATGTTAGTCATGTTGCTTCATGCACTACTGAAAGGTGCTCGGATATTACAGTGACGAGTGTGGTGCAAAAACCTATATAGTACAGAAAAAAACAGAATATTAAGTATTTTTGTCCTATTCCTGCTTCTGAACAACTCCTCCAGCTTGCATACTTTTTTTATACTGTGTATTTTAAAATGTGTGTTAGATTGATATATGTCTTAGCTGAATAAATACACAGGCATTTGTCTCACCAACCTGCTATGAAGGAGACACTTTTCCATAAACTGAGAGCACAATTTCATCTCCAGCCAGGCCTAGGGAAAAGCTTGCAACTAGGCTGTTGTTACAGAAGGAGAAAAATAGGTGCCCTTTTCAAGTTCCCTGCAGGATGTTTTTATTATAAACAAGGCTTCTGTCTACACTCGTTTAAGGACTGAAGTTCAAAAAACCCAAAGCTGCTGCCGCTGTGCTTGTACAATATTTCTCCTACTACTTCAGTTTCCAATTTCAACGGGAATCTCCTGATAAGTACTTAGTGGAACCAGGTGAACTATTCATAGCAAATAGCTTACTCAGTGGGTTTTGGCTTATTTTTTCCCCTATTTGCAAATTGTGCAATTTCTTTTGTGAATTTATTCATTATTCATAACTATTAGTCTACCTGTGTATGCAAACAAATTCCAGTTAATGGGTTGTTGATGAACTACTTTACTAAGGATGAGCTTTGAGTACATGCAAGTAATCACCAATCTGTGATTGGTTACTATAGCTTCTGTTTCTTAACTGGATGAATGCCATTGTAACAAAGAGAATGGGATATGATCAAGTCATTGGAGTTTTGATTTTTTCAGGGTCAGACTGGGAGCAGCACATAGAGTTATGTTGACAGGACATGGGGATTTAAGGATATGTTTAGTCTTTTTTCTTTTCTGGGCCACTTGAGTCAGACCTTTTGTGTAACAACACTGCTACAGAAATATAAGGGTATGCTGATGGCATAGTCTGGAGCCACATTCATACAAATTAACTGCATGTGCCTGCCTGGTCCCAGCCATTGTCACCAGTTCCTTCCCTGGGTTACTTAGTCACCTCTGACTTGGGAAGCTAGTACTAGCTGTGAAGTGTGCAATTGCATACTCTGGTTAGTTACATTTACCTACCTGAATCCCAGGGCTCTAACCTGAGGTTGGGGGAGCAAAGTCCCCAGATTGTTGTATTGGTGCTAACCAGTGTCCTGTAGATAGCAGAAATATTGCTGAAGGGAATTGATTGAATTTACCCATCTGAAGTTTCCTGTCCCTGATACCCAGTCACCACAGTCATTGTTCCAGACTAATGAATAATTGCACCATGGCTGTCTGTACATGTATGGTCCAAGTTGGTGGGATCACATTCTTCCAACAGCCTACATATCAGGACTCTGGCCAAGAGCTTGAGGAGTACTTTAAACTGTCTGTCCTCCTGTTGTATTAATATTCATAGTCCCATTGTAACAGCTTTTACTCGTCATTAGCACAAGCAGTAAACAAGAGCATTGGCTATGGAGAGAAAGAGACATCTCCCCAAAGGACACATTTAGGTCCTGTCCAGAGACCAAGTGACAGTCTAAGCATCAGCACTAGCAGCCTTGTGTCACTAGGGTGACCAGACAGCATGAAAAATCAGGACGGGGTGGGGAGTGATAGGAGCCTATATAAGAAAAAGACCCAAAAATCGGGACTGTCCCTATAAAATCAGGACATCTGGTCACCCTCCGTGTCACCCTCCCAGCTGGCACTTCTAGTACTACACCACTGTTAGTACCACACCACAGCAGTGAGCTGCCAGGGATCTGCCTAGCACAGTCAGACTGATATCGGCAAGTGATCAGAGATGGGGGTTCCCCAGCTAAGTACACAAGATGTGATGCAGACTGTTGTTTAACTGGAGAGGAGGTTTCACTTGCATGAAACGTATGTCATAGTTTTTCCACCGAGTAGAGCTGGTCAAAAAAGAGGGGAGAGATTGTATTTTACTTTTATTTTTTTCTCCTTTTTTAAAAAAAATTACATTTGAAACATTTCAACCAGCTCTACTGCTGAAGAGGAAAAGGAAGAGGGGAAGAAGGACTGTGAGCATCACAGCAGGAAAGAACAGGACCCAGAATAGGTGCTGGAACTAGGGATGCTCCCGCACACCTGGCTTGAAGTGGTTTCCATAATATGCAGGGTTTACAGTTTGGTTCAATGGCTCTGTCAAGGTTCCTTCCCCACTCTGAACTTTAGGGTACAAATGTGGGGACGTGCATGGACACTTCTAAGCTTAATTATTAGCTTAGATCTGGTAACTCTGCCACCATCCAGAAATTTCAGTGTCTGGATCACTTCTTGTCGTCCCCCCCGAAAACCTTCCCCTCCCTGGGCAGCCTTGAGAGGCTTCACCAATTCCCTGGTGAACACAGATCCAAACCCCTTGGATCTTAAAACAAGGAGAAATTAAGCATCCCCTCTTCTTTCCCCCCACCAATCCCTGGTGAGTCCAGATCCAATCCCCTTGGATCTTAAAACAAGGAAAAATCAATCAGGTTCTTAAAAAGA